>NW_026857187.1:0-249797 GCF_026571515.1 Ruditapes philippinarum
TGGATATTCCCAAAAAAAGTTTTTAAGGGTTTAATTAAACAAATAAAATGAAATTAGGGAAAAGAAAGGGGCCAAGTATGGCCTTTTTAATTCAGGATATAGGGAAATCCGTTTTCCCCCCTAAATTGTTTTGCAAAAGGGCGGAGCGTTATCGATAAATGCGGGTTTTACGCAAATTTAGAGATCCAAAATTTAGTATGGAAAATTTTTAAAAAATTTTTTAAAAAAAACACATTTTATTTGGCTAACTGCTTAAAAAAATTTAAAAAATACGAATGGGGTTAAAAAAAGGTTGAAAAAATTACTTAGAAAAATTTTCTCATTTGGGTTTTTAGTATAATTGCCCTTCCGTTTTTAAATTAAAATTTGATTGTTGATGTAAAAAAAATTTTTTAAAATTTTTTAAACGAAAAATTAAAAGGTTTTATTCTTAAATTTAAATTTTGGCTTTTTAAAAAAAAAAAGAAAATTGTTATGTTTTTTGATTTTGTTGTAGGTTTTCGAATTTTTTCAAATGAACTAAGTACAACTGCTTCATCCAAATTTCCATAGGATAATTAACTCATTGGAGTACAACAATACCTAATGTTTTGGGCAATGATGTGTGAAATATTTTTTCAATGATCGCCAACCCCTGATATCGGACCGAACCCCGTTATTTGTAACTTCGCCCTTTTTCCTCACTTTGATATTGATGGTTAATGTGAATCCTTTTGACCAGTGAATGTAACAACAATTTTTCTTATTGTCGATAATAAACCATTTGGTGTTTTTCGGATTATTTTCGTTTTTTTTAAATTGCTTTTTCTAATTTTGTTGTTAAACGTTTAAAGAATTGTCTATTATTTCCCCCTGAAATTGGCTGGTAAGCCAAACCCATTGAATTTCCCCGCTGGTTTTTAAAAAATTATTGTGTTCATGTGGACATAGTGTCACCTTGCCTCTCTCAGTTTCTAAACGAGCAGCTGATACTTTACATTACTTAAATTTACTTTATTTATTCATTTAAACTATTTTGGTATATCTTGGAAATTAAAGATTGAGAATGGTTGGTCTTGCTTTTAAACTATTGATACATTTTACTGAGTCACAATTGGGCAATGCCTAACAACATCTTTTTTACTTGACATTCTAGTTGAAAGATGGTTCTTTTGTTTTACCTGAAGGATATGGACAGCAGTGTCTACAGAGTCAAATTGAGAAAAGTAAGATTTTCACACTCTTTCACCTATTTATTCTTAAGTTGAATAATTATTTTTAAAAAAAAAGAAGCTTCATTTGCAACTTCTTATAATGAATATGACCGTTTGTACTTTTTGTTCCAGACATATAACAAACGTTAACTATTTTTCTAAATCGTACTACTGATAAATTTTTTATGGACATGGATATGAATTCGGAACTATTTGTTAACATTTTAAAGTGTAATAAGCTATATCTAATGAAATATAAAATGCCTATGATATTTAACACACATGAATAATGTTCGTTTACAAAATAACATGTCTGGGAAAAAAATGTCATACTGCCTTTTTAAGTAGGACTTTAGCCATTTTGTATTGATTTTAATCTCTTCACACAAATTTCTTTCATGCATGTATTTTGGAACTATTCTGTTTTCATAATTCAAACAATAAATATATAGCTTTATACACTTTAAGGGTTCTTTTAATATTTTTAAAAAATGTGCAAAATCTGGTCAGATTTAAAAGAAGTGAAAAACTGACCTGGTTTGACGTTTGTGGTAAAATTAAGTCATTATCAGTGCATGCTATCAACAATTTTAAAGTACCGGGGTATTTGTAATAAGGAAGTTGTTGTATGATAGAATAAGACTTCTGTTCTTTCAATGTCTTGATCGTTCCTATGTACAGTATCTTATTTAAAGCATAACATTAAAGGTATAAATGTTTTCTTTAAATTTTTATACGGTTGTATGGTTTGAGACTGGTAAATAACAAATTGTGTACTTGGTATAATATTAAATGGCGGTTAATCCTTTTTTTCTTTTCTCAGATCTTAAGAAGGACTTAATACAATTCAACAAAGATATACATGGCACGATACCTATCTCTCCGTTGTTTGAAGATATTGACATGGCAATTCCCGACGTTTATGTCCAGCCTACAATCAACAGGGTTTTGTCGGGCTGCCAAAACGCCAACAAAGGCCAAAGAACAGCACGTATATCATCTTTGAGAGAAATATTTCATGGTCAGAACAGACCTTATCGTGAAATATATTTGTGTGCAGAAACCGGGCTTGGAAAATCGGTGTTTGGAAAACGGTTAGCTTTGATATGGAGCCAAGCGAACGAATCTGACAAAATTCAGAGAAGCTTTACCCAGGACGAAATCGACGCAATCAGTTATTTCGATTTTGTATTTTACATTTCCTTAAAAGAATCTGATCAGACTCATCTTGATGTTGATGAAATGATAAAACAACAGATCATTAGATATCTTGCGCATGCGTCACAATACAAAACTGAATTTCTTGAACATATCTTATCAGAGAGAAAATGTCTGATTATTCTAGATGGTCTCGACGAATGGTCACATGAAAAAGGGAATATTCCAATGAGAAGACCCAGGCAGTCTTGCACATTTTTAACCACCACTCGCCCTTGGAGATATACAGTGGCTAGAATAAAACAAAGTAAGATTGATCTACAGCTAGAAATGACAGGTATTGATAAAGAGGGTAAGAAAGCTTTAATAACAAACATATTAAAACAGTTCGGTAGTTGTGACGATCAATCGGAGTTGGAGAACAGTTTGAAGGAATTTGAGAAAAAAGTTGCAAGAAGAAACGTCAATGACCTGGAGACTAGTCCAATGTTATTATTATACATGATATGTCTCTGGCAGGATGGGAATCCATTAGGTGATTCTCGTTGTGATTTATACTGTAACATCTTAGAGATGCTACTACAAAAGGTGGCACAACGACAGCAACAGGAGGTAGAAATTAACCAGAATGACAGTACTTACAAACCAGAATGCTTCAAGGGAAAGGAGCATTGTTGTAAGAACATTCATTTCGTGAAGAAATTGTCGCATCTTGCTTTCCTTACTCTCTTCAATCAAAGTTCAGCAGAAAATAGGCTGGTATTTAATGAAGACATAGCAAAGAAAAACATGTCAGAAAGCTGCATTGAATTTTGGCTGAAGACCGGCATTATAACTCAGATAGTACGGAGTAAAGGATTAACATTCCGTGATATAAGGATATCCTTTATACACAAAACTTTTCACGAGTTCTTCGCTGCTCTCCATGTAGCATTTAACCAAAAAGAGACAGACATTGTGATTAAATCATGTCCAGATATAAATTCAGTTTTACTGAACGCAAGCTGTTTACAGAATCTATGTGGGCTCAGTCCAATTGCAAGTCAAACAGTTCTAAACGGGATAGCAAATGTTATTTCAAACAGTTGTCAAACAAAAAGCCTCCGGAGAAATACGTACGCTTTCGCAGACTACTGGGAAATGTGTGATTTAAAACAAGATTTCCAGAATGTAATGGTAGCGTGTGTGAATGAATGTAGAGACAACGGGTACGAACCTCGTTATCAGTTGGAAGATTTGTTTCTGAATTTTGATGGTGAACCTGAAAGTCAGTATGTATCATCATTGATTGATTTATTAAGACACTCAGATGTAAAATCAATCAAATTCGGACGCGCCCTTTCCCGCAAAAGTGTCCATGATCTAAGTCTGCGACTGGAAGTGGAAAAAATGAAATCGCTGCAAAAACTGGATATCTGGGGTCATCCTTGTAGTAAAGATGTTGAAATGATGCTAGGGGCGTCTCCAGACACATTAGAGTGTCTTCTTCTTCATGGCTGCAAAATAAAAGGAACGGACAAAAATGAAAAGTACATTGAAGTATCTGAGGAAAGTGTCAATAAACTGCTGTCTTTAAAGGTTTTGGAAAGCATCGACCTTTATCGTATATCAATGAATCATGGTCAGATAGAAAAAATAGTAAAGTGGATAGAAGGTAGGAAGTCGATGAAACAAATTAAAATAGCCCGGGTAAAATGCCTAGATCATGAGAATAACAATTGTTTTGCGCGTATACTGGATCTTTCGGAACACATGCAACTTGATGTCATTGGTGTTGGAAACATGTGCGCTGATCAGGTAAAGGTCAACCCCTTATCAATACGGGAATTTTGGGGAGAATGCAACCAGGCTATGGTCATTTCATTCTTGACCGACTATGCTTCGTCCGCCATAAATATTCATACATTAGTTATTGAATTTATAGATTCATACGAAACTGTCAAAAAGATATTAAGTACATTAACTGATTTGCAACACTTAGTTAACCTACAATTGAAACGTCTTGACCTGCAAGAAAATGAACTGATATTGTCGAGACACAAAACTGTTGAACACGTGCGACTTATTGAAATAACTATGGAGAATCAAGCACTACGAAACTTGATTGAACAGTTAAGTACATATAAACATAGTGTTACAGTAGAAATCGCATCGTGTGAGGTGGAGCATGAGAACGGTGCCGAAAGTTATGAAGAGCTAAGACAAAAAATAGAGATGTCACCTGAAAAATACTCTGTAATTGCCAACCTGAAATGCTCCGGACACGACAATGCTTTTGCGTTCAGAACAATGCCTTCGTAACATGATCGTTGTGTCATTCGAATGGTGACACAGAGATTAACAAGGATGACATTCCTAGACGAGAGTTGGAGTTCAAGGTAAAAAGAATAAAATATTTCAGTATTATATCTTCAGCATTCATGGCAATAAAACATAACAAAAACAAAACAATCATTTATTTCAAACAGGAGAAAGTATATATGACGTAAATGAATGTGCCATGTCTATCATGGTTATCATAAAAATAGTTTGGAAAACATTTATGTCTGGATTGTAATCTAATCGTATTTTCATTGTGATCCATATTTCCATTAGTCAGGTCTTCAAGAAATAACTGTATTTCGGTGCAAGCTCTTTTAACAAATTATGTCTATAATAAAGAAAATGTTTTTCATTATCCCTATAATGTCTATAATAAAGAAATTGTTTTTCATCATCACTATAAATAGCCTAAATGAAATTCCAAATTGTGGAAATCATTAAACTTGATGCAGTTTGTTTGTTTCTTCACAGAAAACTAAATTTGTGATTATGATTTTATCTAAGTGAATTCGATATGAGTATTTTTAAGTGTGTTTAACTACGTGTTATGTTAGTGTATTGGATACGCGTGATGGTCAATCTCATTTGAAACGCGTAGGGTAAGTGTATTTGATAAATGTGACAGGTACGTGTATTTGATCTGCTAGTTAGTTTAGTTAGTTAATTGTATTTGATACACATGCTATTTAAATGTATTTGATGCAAGTGAAAGTCAAGTGTATTTGATACGCATGTTACGAGTATTTAATAGTATTTACTGTATTTGATACACATGTTCATGACATTTAATTTGTATGTTAATCTAATATACTTGACACACATGCTACTTCAGTAAATTTGATTCACGATATAAGTGTATTTCATGCGTAGGTTATTTAAGTGTATTTGATACGAATGTTATTTAAGTGTATCTGGAACCGACGTTATTTAAGTGTATTTGATACGCAGGTTTCTTCAATGTATTTGATACGCATGTTATTTAAGGGTATCTTGTAGCCAGGTATTTTAAGTGTATTTGATACGCAGATTACTTAAGTGTATATGATACGCATGTTATTAATGGGTATCTTGTACCCACGTTACTGAAGTATATTTGGCAGCAGGTTACTTATGTGTATATGATAAGCATGCTATCTAAGGGTATCTGATACCCACGTTACATAAGTGTATTTGATATGCAGATTACTTGTATGTATTTGACACTCATGTTATTTAACTGTATTTGATACCCGCGTTACTTTAGTGAATGTAATACGTAGGTTACTTAAGTGTATTTCATACGCAGGTTACTTAAGTGTTTTTCTGGTACCCACGTTACTTAAGTGCATTTGATACGCAGGTAACCTAAGTGTATTTGATACGCAGGTTATTTATGTGTATCTAGAACCAACCTTACTTAAGTGTATTTGATGAGCAGGCTACTTAAATGTTTTTGGATACGCAGGTTATTTAATTTATCTTGTAGCCATGCTTCTTAAGTTACATAAGTGTATTTGATATGCATGTTATTTAAGTGTATCTGGTTCCCACGTTACTTAAGTGCATTACGCAGGTTATTTAAGGGTTTTTGATATGCATGTTATTTAAGTGTATCTGGTGCCCACGTTATTTAAGTGTTACTTAAGTGTATTTGATACGCAGGTTATTTAAAAGAATAATCATGAGTTTTGAATTTTATTGCAATGACTGTCTACGTTTATGTTTAAACATTCCAGGAATACTCATACATGAAATGTGCAATCAAATTGGTATGTTAATGTGTAGTTTATGTTAAAAACATAATATGAAGGCTTATGTGACAAATAGTAGATGTATACTGCTTGAAAATAAACACCAATATAAATATTTTTGTTTTACTTCTTTTATTGAATTTTGATAGAGCTAATTGTGCATCTCTCAGACTAAAAAAGAAAAGTTAAACTGATAACATAATTGGTTACAAAACAAAAACGTTAAATTGAACTTCAGTAAGTCGAAGTAAAATAATCTTGTATAAAACCTTCATGTCATCGGGACTGCGACCTTCATTTATTTATTATAGTTATACATTATACATGTATATGTGTGAGTCACGACAAAAGAGATACATGTTCAGCAAGCGGAGCGTTGTATAATGTGGGGTTCCGCCTACTGTATTTGGCTATTTATATTATATGTCATACCATACACATAAATTACCAGATTATTCAATAAATGAGAGAGGTAATCGTATAAACATTATATTATAATGTCATCTGATATTGATTGTAAAAAATTACACATACAGTGAGAAATGTCTTGATATAGTGACACTCATGGAAAGTCCCCATTTTTCCGTCTTCAAGTATTTTCCCCCATAACTACTCCACCTTCTTAACATGAATTATGTAGAAAACGCTTGCAAACGTTAGGGATGCAATCAAGTCGTATTCAGTTCAGTTGTTTTGAAAAGTTGTTTTGTTTTTATTTGTTTGGGTCGTCAGACCAAACAAATAATGGTAGCGAAATTTCAGACCCTTATGTCCTTATTTGCAAAAGTAGTCCAAACTCCTCGAAGCGGTTACTTCCCTTTATATGTACACTAACGCAAACAAATTTAAAGGGCGTTAAATGTGTAAAGATTGTCAAATGACATGCGCATTAATTTTCAAACCTTCTCGGGGAAGAAAAAGTAGTTCCCGATTGATCGAATATTTCTAATATTTTGCTATTCTTTATAGATATACATGCTTATATTAAGCTCCATGATTATTTACATCAGTGTTAAACAACAGGTTGACCGTGAACAAAATATATCGAAATTAATAAGGGTTACAAACCCTAAATTAGAATGACGTGGTTTTCTTCAGGCTGTTATCTTATAAATTCCCTGTGGTCAAGGGTTTTACACGCTCGCTTTGGAAGCGAGAGGTCCGGAGTTCAAGTCCCAGTTAAGGCAACAAATGTTTTTTTGTTTGTTTTTTTTAATCTCACAACTGTCTGACATTCTGAGACCCAAACAAATTCAGCGCCTTCTGTGCTTTGATTTATTCCCTCTGCAAGGAACGCGCATATTCACCATACGCTGCTGGAGAGCTTATTACCGGAAACATTTCTAGTACATACATATACATTATAGTTGGAACGTTTATTTTCCTCACTTGCCTGTCACGCAGATAATATCTGAAAGAGAAAGAAAATGTGTCGGAGATTATCAACATTACTGCAGTTTGGGACGTTATTAGGTTTCAAAATAACTTTGAATTCAAAAAATGCGAGATATGTTACTTGGCGAGGATTATATTGATTATTACACAGTCTCAGGTCAGTGTGATTTGTTTGCAGGCTAGGAATGTTGAACGTGAGCGGCTTGTAGCAGTTTTGTTTAATAATTGTACTGTGCAATACAACCAGCATAGAATCTAATAGAAAACAAGATTGCATTTGAGAAAAATGCTATGCCACCGCATTAATACCTAAGCTCTAGGCCTTTTGGGCATTTACAAGAAGGTATTTTAAGTTTTTGAAGCCTTGTACCTTGTACCTACAGACAATAAGATTTTTTTATTTTTTACTATATGTATATATTGAAAATCAATGACCCCCGGGCCGGGGGCAATTTTGACCCCAGGGCTATAATTTGAACAATCTTGCTAGAGGTTCACTACACAATGTTTCATGCAAAATATCTAACCTCTAGCATTTGTCAATTGCTAGAAGAAATTTTTTTAAAGTTTTTACTATATACATATAACGAAAACCAATGACCCCCAGGGCAGGGCCGATTTTGACCCCAGGGCTATAATTTGAACAATCTGGGTAGAGGTCTACAACACAATGCCTTATGCTCTAGGCCTTTTGGGTCTTTACAAGTAGGTATTTAAAGTTTTTACTATATGTACATATAGTGAAAATCAATGGCCCCCGGGGCGGGGCCGATTTTGACCCTAGGGCTATAATTTGAACAATCTTGGTAGAAGTCTACCAGGCAATGCCTTATGCAAAATATCTAAGCTCTAGGCTATTTGGGTCTTTACAATAAGGTATTTTAAGTTTTTACTATATGTACATATAGTGAAAATCAATGACCCGGGGCAGGGCCGATTTTGACCCCAGGGCTATAATTTGAACAATCTTGGTAGAGGTCTACCAGACAATGCCTTATGCAAAATATCTAAGCTCTAGGCCTTTTGGGTCTTTACAAGAAGATTTTTTAAATTTATTCTTATAATTCCTTTTTGGTTGCCATGGCAACCAGATTTCTGTATGGAATGAAATTCTTTGAACAACTTTGGAAGCCCTTCACCCAAGGATCAATCCTGCCAAGTTTGGTTGAATTGGACTATTGGTTTTTCACAAGAAGATTTTTTTACGTTCACTATATAATCTATATAACAATGACCCGGGGCGGGGCCTATTTTGACCCCAGGGCTATAATTTGAACAATGTTGGTAGAGGTCTACCAGACAATGCCTTATGCAAAATATCTAAGCTCTAGGCTATTTGGGTCTTTACAATAAGGTATTTTAAGTTTTTACTATATGTACATATAGTGAAAATCAATGACCCCGGGGCGGGGCCGATTTTGACCCCAGGGCTATAATTTGAACAATCTTGGTAGAGGTCTACCAGACAATGCCTTATGCAAAATATCTAAGCTCTAGGCCTTTTGGGTCTTTACAAGAAGATTTTTTAAATTTGTTCTTATAATTCCTTTTGGTTGCCATGGCAACCAGATTTCTGCATGGAATGAAATTCTTTGAACAACTTTGGAAGCCCTTCACCCAAGGATCAATCCTGTAAAGTTTGGTTGAAATTGGACTACTGGTTTTTCACAAGAAGATTTTTTAAGTTCACTATATAATCTATATAACACACACACACACACACACACACACACACACACACACACACACAAACAAACACACACACACACAGGTGAATCGCTATATGCCACCGCATCGCAGATGCTGCGGTGGCATAAAAATATTTCTTACGTAGTTCTGGCTTCCAAAACTATATAAGACGCTTTTTAACATTTTTGTTTTTCGTCTGATGCGGTATTATGTCATGTCATCGTATATAAACTGGTACGCTGAAGACCTTAAGCTACTTACTACGGAGCTGTGATATACGTGGCCATTGAAAATAAGGTGTATTTTGGTATACGCGTGTTTTTTCCGGGACAATTGACGTTATTGATAGTCTCGTCATTTTAGAATGTCAATTATAACTCGATAAATTCTTATGTTGAATAAGATAATTATTCACAACTGAGTAGAGAATTAATGAATGTTTTAAAGCACTATTGTAACATATTCATTGCCAGGAAGTTCACAGATCAAAATTTGACTAGAATGTGTGTTTCCGATACTCCTTTAGATTATTTTATAATTTGGACGTGTATACGTTTCAGAAAGATCCTTTAGATTATTATACTAATTTAAGAATGGCCAGTGGAAATTCTGGGTTTCAGTTTGCAATTTTAAAATGCCCATTCAAAATCCTTTAAATATTCAGTTCTTCCCTATACATTTTAAAGCAAGTCAAACCAATCTCAGACCGACTTCGTCCGAATAAATGTGGCAGCGTACGCTACAGTACATGACACGATGATCTTTTTTATGCCACCGCAGCATCTGCGATGCGGTGGCATATAGCGATTCACCTGTGTGTGTGTGTGTGTGTGTGTGTGTGTGCGTGCGTGCGTGCGTGCGTGCGTGCGTGCGTGTGTGTGTGTTATATAGATTATATAGTGAACTTAAAAAATCTTCTTGTGAAAAACCACTAGTCCAATTTCAACCAAACTTGGCAGGATTGTTCCTTGTGTAAAGGGCTTCCAAAGTTGTTCAAAGAATTTCATTCCATGCAGAAATCTGGTTGCCATGGCAACCAAAAGGAATTATAAGAATGAATTGAAAAAATCTTCTTGTAAAGACCCAAAAGGCCTAGAGCTTAGATATTTTGCATAGGGCATCATCTGGTAGACCCTTACCAAGATTGTTCAAATTATAGCCCTTGGGTCAAAATCGGCCCCGCCCCTGGGGGAATTGATTTTCGCTATATGTACATATAGTAAAAACTTAAAACACCTTCTTGTAAAGACCCAAAAGGCCTAGAGCTTAGATATTTTGCATAAGGCATTGTCTGATAGACCTCTACCCAGATTGTTCAAATTATAGCCCTGGGGTCAAAATCGGCCCCGCCCCAGGGGTCATTGGTTTTCCGTATATGTATATAGTAAAAACTTTAAAAAAATTCTTCTAGCAATTGACAAATGCTAGAGGTTAGATATTTTGCATGAAACATTGTGTTGTAAACCTCTAGCAAAATTAGCCCCGCCCTTGGGAGCCATAGGTTTATCGTATATGTATATAGTTAAAACTTAAAAAATCATCTTCTCTAAATTTACAAAGGATAGAGTTAAGATATTTTGCATGAAACATTGTGTAGTGAACCTCTAGCAAGATTGTTCAAATTATAGCCCTGGGGTCAAAATTTGTTCCGCCCCGGGGGTCATTGATTTTCATTATGTACATATAGTGAAAAAAAATTTTTGTCTGAAGGTTCAAGGCATAGAGCTTTGATGTTTGATATATAATATCATCTATAGGTCCTCTACCAAAGTTGTTCAAATGTCAAAAATTGGCCCTGCCCGGGGGCAGTGGTTCTCATTATGTACACAAATATTTTCTGAATGGGAGAAAGCTATAGCTTAGATATTTGACTTGAAATGTTGTTTGGTGGACCTGTATCAAGATTGTTATTAAACCCTTGGGTCAAAATAATGCCTTGCCCAAGGGGACAGTGACCTACTTTCTGGTCCTTTGATGTACAGCAATGACATTTTGACCATGTGCACAGTTTTAGTTGTAAAATTGAACTTTGACCTAGATTTTGATGATGTGACCTACTTTCTTGTCCTTTGATGTACAGCTATGAAATTTGAACCATGCGGTGGCATAGCATTTTTCACAAATGCAATCTTGTTTTTTTTATAAATTATACAATTATTCAACAAAATAGAATTTATTACATATATATAATAAATGCCTGTCACGAGGATAGCACACTTTTAAATGAGTCATAATAAAAACATAATTGTAGTTAGACTCTTTGATTAACTTACGACGGAGCTTATTTGCTTCCTTTTCTAATATCTTGTGTACAGCTATTTGATGAAATAATTATTTTCTTTTTTTCAATTTTAAATGAGTTATTGTTTAAATGAAAATTCATGTACTTTCTATTACATTTTATATGAATTACAGCGCCTTTTTTAAAGAGTTCCTGTCAAGGAGCCCCTTGTGTTTTTAAAGCTGAATACCTCAAGATTCATGATAATTTTGGGAGAAGTCTTGAATGTTCATATTCATAACGGATTCTGAATCTCAATATTATTCTAAAGTCATTGTCAACACAAATTACAAGTATTATTAGTTTGGACGATTTACAATAATAATGCCAATCGCAACTTTACGGCACCTTCCGTCGAACTCCGGAGAAAAACCTCGAATACAGCAGTAAGTATCTAACGTACGCTAAGAAACTAAACATGTAAACAAATAGTAAATTAATGCTGGGGGAACTTGTTGGTTAATTTTACTCCAATACTTAATGTTCATTTCAACGACTTTATATAAAAAATTACTATCCACAATAATTAAATGTTGGGAGTTGTTGGTTAAGTTTACTTCATTGACAAACCAGATTTAACGACTTTTTATAAAAAGAAATCCTATCCACAAAACACATTGAAATTCAATCCATTTCCCAATATTTTATTACATAATTGTGTTCATTGACGCAGTACATGTTATTATATTTTATTTTATGCTTTTCAGTGGATTACTGATTTATCCGTGAAAATTATATTTGATAATTTCACAGTGAAAATTATCAAAATATAATTTCACACTTTTCAATGACGAAACTACTTTTTTAAGATAATCCCCATGTGGTACCTCAATTTTATTTTTGCTGACTATTCCGACAATGTCAGGCTGCTTAAAGAAAAGCAAAGCTGAAATTGATAAATAACTTACATATCAAAATTAAAAAAAAGAAGAAAACTTACAGTATGTCACTTCTATTCATTCAAATTACCAATCACCAAATATCGTCTCTTTAATTTTTTGTTTCATTTTTACAGTCTGAAAAATACATTCCTTCAACATGCAAAACTGCTCTTGATGACATTTGGGAATATTTAAGTATCCTACGAGCAATAACTGCCGTATGCTTTATGAAAACATTATGAAAAAGCAATGGCAGCTTTCACTCGAAGAATATGTAAACAACCCAGCGTTCGTAAGGCTTCCAAGTTTTCCAATTTCCTATCCACTTTTTTGAATGTTTACACATCTGTCAACACTTATTTATTGTCTGTTACAATCCTCCAATAAGTTTTCTTTCTTTTAAAAAGGTGTATGACTAACAAATCCAAATGATATCCCTCTGAATCAAACACAATTATTTTCCTCCAGTGAAATACACAACTTTAAAAATGGCGGCCGTTTACATTTAACAAAGCCAGGTCTAATATAAATTCGCAGTCAGTAACAGAAATATGGATGGATGGTTGGACTTTTTCTCCTACTAGAATTGTTTGTTTTTATTATTAAAACAAGCGATCAGACATATTTTTTTAATAAAATGAATACTATCACTACCTTTTAACATTGATTGTGGAACTTATTTTTCAGCCCATGACTTCTTGTATTTAATGAGAAATTAGACTTTTTTTAGGCTCTCAATGGGGAAAACAGATTTTAATATTAACGTAAATATTAAGGAAATTTCGTTTTAACCTGTTTTTAAGCATAAAATAAAAAGAAAATTTGTTTGTTTGTTGTGTAAGATGTAATTTATTTCATCTCGTGAACTTTAAAAACAGTATTCTCACTCGTGGCTACGCCACTCGAGCGAATACTATTTTTAAAGCCCACTCGATGAAATAAAATATCATCTTACACACAAACAAACAAATATCCTCTATATATTATGTTATATTATATCATATTATACATATTTGTGTTGTATTTATATCTTTCTAATTGGTCGGAAATCAATTGGTGATGATACTGTCCGCTTCTGAATGACATCCAAAACAAGGAAGTTCAATTGTTATGGTTAAATGGAAAATAGTGCATTATAGGTTCGTTTATATATTTTCCGCTGCATAAGAATGGATTAATTTGTTTTTACAAATCTGTGTTAATTGTGTTAAACTGAGCATGTTTTAAACGTTTATGTTTAATTTTATGCCAATCTAGCAGGCAAAAGAAAGGATATAATACATTACACTTTGCCAAAATGTTTGTTTATAATCTGATTCACGTTTATTTATTAACATGTTGTCGATTGCTTTGTGTCTAAATATATTTAATGTGGACGCATTTTCTTCTGAAATATTGCCAACTTTCTTGGGGTTAACATTTTATTTTGTCACATAAACTTATATCATGGCTGGCGCATCTTTATAACATAGTATGTTTGCGACCAGCAGGGATCCAAACCAGCCTGCGCATCTGCGTAGTCTGATCAGGATCCATGCTGTTCGCTATCAGTTTCTCTACTTGTAATAGGGTTGGTAAGCGAACAGCATGGATTCTGATCAGACTGCGCGGATGCGCTTGTCTGGATCCATGCTTGTCGCAAACGCATTACGTTGGTTTTGTCGTGACGCGGCTCATACATTTCTTAACATGAACGGAACATCCCTTAAAATGATAAATAATGAGATTGCTAATTGGTTTGACGGAATTATCAAACAATACTCGTGTTTTTTCTTTCTTATTTCTGATAATACATAGCGTGCGAATGAATTTATGCACATGTAAAAGGTTTATCTAGAAACAATATAGTTGTTTCTCCTAGTACATGTATGATTGTGTCTTTTCAGTTCAGTTAATGGGCAGGAAACGAAGATGTCGTACTATACGTCTAAACTGACAAACAAGGACTGTCTTAACTGGGTCAGGGCGCACCTTGCTGTATCTGAAGCCAAAGCTGGCTTACAGGATGTCGTCTGCGACACGTTGCAAGTTCGTCATCAGAAGATTATTAAGCCTGTCACAACTCAAACTCTCAGTAACTTCCGGTGCTCAAGTTGCTACACTCAGACAATTATTTGCTGTTCATTATACACTTGTAATCGCGTTGGAAGAAAGTGATCGAAGCATCAACAATTTAGACCGTGCCCAAATGGAGTGTGTGACAAGATACGGGATAGAATTATAACAGATCATAGACACTCCAATCCTTCCTGGAAGAATACTCGTGCAGAACTTTGGAACACATCCTACTGGGAGTATGCTAAATGTTTTATGCCCCTTGAGGGGTATTCCGACAAAAATGCCTATTCAGAAACAGACCTAAATGGAATCATAAGTATATTGTTAAACCAGAATGATTTTGTTAACGAAGTCGACGATTCCATTTGTCATAAGGTAACGAAACGGTATTATTTAGAATTTATACTCTCTTTCCACACTTTAAAGTGACATTATGCCCATCCAAGGGTATAAATGAGTGGACAGGTGGAAGTCAAAAAATGTTTTCGTTTTGCCATAATTCATTTTAATATAAACATTTACTTTACATTAACAATAAACAACGCACGGATCCAAATGAATTTATCGTAGATATTCATTAGAATTTACCTGTAATGTTCAGTATATAAAAAGAGTGGGGTAGTTTTTTTTATATTTTAGGCAGATTTAATTTTTTCAATATGTACTGTGGTCAATCACCATTTTAACAGCCAATCTTTTGAAATATATAGTCAGTTCATCTCAACTTGACTATAAAAATATGAGCATAATTTTACTTTAAAGGTTCGCAAATTTTGTTTGTCTATAAGCCTTTCCATTATAATTAACACTCGGAATTTTAAATTTTAGAATATCTTTAAATATGTTAAATTCACAATCGCAACTTTTCGGCCCTTTCCGTCAGTCTTCGGATAAAAACCTCGAACTCAATAGTATGAATACACAAAACGGATACGGTATTTCGGTCTAACCTACGCTAACGATTATTTTTTACAGTAAATATAGTTAGTTTCTAATAATGTACATCTACAAACTGCAAATTTATTGTAAAATTGTATCAAAACGCTATAATTCATATTTTTAAACTCACTTTCTCTCACTTTCGTCAAAAAGTCATATTCGTATTTAAGCCAAACCCGAGGGAAACAGGCGGTAAAAAGGCTACTTTTTACTTTTCACCGGTCGACGGGCGACATGCGGTACGATATTTTCTAAAATGTCGCTTCGCATTGTCGAGCGCCGTTTGAGATTGTCGCATGTCATTTGAAATTTTCGCGCGTCGACCCTCAAACAAAACCGCGACACGCGACATACGATATGACATTTGGAAAATGTCGCTTCGCATTGTCGACTGTCGTTTGAGATTGTCGCTTGTCGTTTGATAATGTCGCCGTCGCATTTGCATGGTCGACACACGACAACGCGAAGTGACATAGCGACAATGCGATACGACACTTGACAATGCAAAGCGACATCGCGATATATCGTGCTTTTAAAGGCGACATCTTAAATGGATATCGCGATATTATCGTTTGAGATTGTCGCCGTCGTTTATGATTGTCGGGTGTCACTTCGTAATATCGCTATGTCATTTCGCGTTGTCGTGTGTCGACCATGCAAACGCGACGGCGACGTTATGAATGACTCCAACAGGATTCCGTATAAATGAATAAAATTTAGTATGTATAACAATGAATTACATGTTTACAAATCGCGCATTATGCCAGCTTAATACATCCAAACACTGTTTTCATATGACCCCCTTAACATTTTGTGCAGTATAATGTCAGAAAATACTGAAGTACATAATGATAAATACATATAATGTCAGAAAATAAACAATGACGATAAGTTTATTAAAATGTTCAAATTGCACGATTTACACAGGCACGACATTTATTGAACAATTTGAGACACAATTCAGATATGTTACTTAGTGACCAGATGTTAGAAGATGTCGTCTGCACACTACAACAACTTCTGTCCTGTTGTGAGAGTTTCAAGAATTATTCCAAGACCTCAGACGCTCGAGCCAAATTAGAACAGGTTAATACAGTATTGTTGTTGATGGTGCATGGTGTGTTGTTTTTTTTTGTTTTTTTTTTTTGTGTGTGTGTTCGTGTTTTTATTTTAGTTTTTCATCAATAACGATGTTTGAAACATTTATCTCCCTTAAAATGCTTAAAGGTCCAATATTCAAAAATTACCAGGAGTACCAAGTCTGTCTATATAAAACAGCACACTTCATATACCACTTATTATGGTTAAGTACTATATCAATGAAATACACGCATACATGTAGTTTGTGACAACTGATTCAAAGACTGTTCAACATTAACTTAAAGAGGAACTTATAAGGAAGAGGAAGTTAAATTAATTGTTGATGTAAAACACAAATTGTTATTATTATAAAACGAAATGTTATGATTATTATGTAATAATTATGCCTCTTTTAAATAAAAATGTGTATATTGTTATGCAATAGTCTGTCTGTCGGTTCCGATCAATAACTAGAAAATCATTTCACCTACATCCTTCAAATTTCATAGGATAATCACCCTTATTAAGTAGAAGTACTCGAATGTTTTGGGCAATGATGCTTGAAATTATTTTCAATGATTGCCAACCCCGATATTGAGACCTCCCTGTTATTATGTAACTCGACCATTTTCTCACCTTGATATTGATGTGCATTGTTATCGCTGAATCCTTTTGACACGTGATGTAAACAACAATTGTCTTAGTTTTACGATAAATAACCAGTTCGTGTTTTTCGATATTTTCTTTTTTTTTAATCCTTTGTAATTTTGATGTTTACATTTAAAGAAATGTCTATTGTCGCCCTTGAAATTGCAGTGATAAGCCAACCATTGAATTTCCCGCTGTTTTTAGAACAATTATTGTGGTCATGTAACATAGTAGTCACTCTTGCTCTCTCAGTTTTCTTAATGAGCAGTTGATACTTTACATTACTTAAATTAACTTTATTTATTCATTTAAACTATTTTGGTATATCTTGGAAATTAAAGATTGAGATTGGTTGATCTTGTTTTAAACTATTGATGCATCTTTTGAGTCACAAATTGGCAATGCCATACAACATTTTTAACTTTCCATTCCAGTTGAAAGCTGGTTCTTTTGCTTTACCTGAAGGATATGGACAGCAGTGTCTACAGAGTCAAAGTAAGATTTTCACACTCTTTCACCTATAAGTTATTCTTAAGTCGAATAATTATTTTAAAACATTTGAAGCTTCATTTGCAACTTCTTAATTAGAATGAATATGACCGTGTGTGTTTCTTTTCCAAGCATACATGTATAACAAACGTTGACTATTTTTGGCCGGGTTGCACATGTGCAAACCGGGTTATAGTATGATGAATGATGGGCGGTTGACGGGCGGCGGGCGGGCGGGGAAAAATTTTCGTAACAGTTTTCTCAGCAGCTTCTTATCACAACCTCTTGATATTTAGCATACAGCATCAACACATGGTCCCATACTGTGGGATTCGATTTCAGGTCTGTCGCTCATCCACTTCCTGTTTGTCGACTTAGTTAAATTTTCTACATTAATGGTCAATAGTAAGAAATTTGCGTAACAGTTTTCTCAGCAACTACTATTCACAGCCTCTTGATATTTGGCACACAGCATTAACACATAGTCCCATACCGTGGGATTTGATTTCAGGTCTGTCGCTCATCCACTTCCTGTTTGCCGACTTAGTTAAATTTTTAACATTAATGGTCAATAGTAAGACATTTTAGTAACAGTTTTCTCAGCAACTACTTATCACAGCCTTTTGATATTTGGTATACAGCATCAACACATGGTCTCATATCGTGGGATTCGATTTCAGGTCTGTCGCTCTTCCACTTTCAATTTGACTTAGTTAAATTTTCTACATTAATGGTCAATGATAGGAAATTTTCGTAACAGTTTTCTTAGCAATTTCTTATCACAGCCTTTTGATATTTGATATACAACATTAACACATGGCCCCATACCGTGGGATTCGATTTCAGGTCTGTCGCTCATCCACTTCCTGTTTGCCGACTTAGTTAAATTTTGACATTAATGGTTAATTGTTGGAAATTTTCGTAACAGTTTACGCAGCAACTTCTTATCACAGCTTTTTGATATTTGGTATACAGCATAAACACATTGTCCCATACTGTGGGATTTGATTTCAGGTCTGTCGCTTATCCACTTCCTGTTTGCCGACTTAGTTAAATTTTGACATAATTAATGATCAATAGATAGTAGGAAATTTTCGTAACAGTTTTCTCAGCAACTACTTACCACAGCCTCTTGATATGTGGTTCACAGCATTGACATGTGGTCCCATATTGTGGGATTCCATTTCAGGTCTGATGCTCATTCTTTTCCGGTTTACCAACTAAGTTAAATTTTCAACATCAATGGTCAGACAG
Source organism: Ruditapes philippinarum (assembly GCF_026571515.1). Classification (NCBI taxonomy): domain Eukaryota; kingdom Metazoa; phylum Mollusca; class Bivalvia; order Venerida; family Veneridae; genus Ruditapes; species Ruditapes philippinarum. The sequence continues at coordinate 19,118 of NW_026857187.1, forward strand.
TGGTAGAAAATTTAAGTAACATCACAGCCTCATGATATTTTGTATACATTTGCAACCCGGCCTTTTCTGTCTCTGACCCATTTTTCTAAATCGTTCTACTGATAAATTTTCATAATGGACATGCAGTGATATGAATTCGGAAATATTTGTTCACATTTTAAAGTTTAATGAGCTATATCTACGTCTCTGTTATTCAACACACATGAATAATATTCGTTTACAAAATAACATGTCTGGGAACAAAATGTCATACTGCCATTTTAAGTAGGACTTTAGCCATTTTGTATTGATTTTGTCTCTTCACACAAATTTCTTTCATGCATGTATTTTGGAACTATTCTGTTTTCATAATTCAAACAATAAGTATATATCTTTACACACTGTAAGGGTTCTTTTAATATTTTTAAAAATGTGCAAAATCTGGTCAGATTTAAAAGAAGTGAAAAACTGACCTGGTTTGACGTTTGCGGTAAAATTTAGACATTATCAGTGCATGCTATCATCAATTTTAAAGTACCGGGGTATTCGTAATAAGGAAGTGATTGCATTATAGAATAAGACTTCAGTTCTTTTAATGTCTTCATCGTTCCTATGTACAGTATCTAATTTAAAGCATAACATTAAAGGTAAAAATGTTTTTTTATACGGTTGTATGGTTTGAGACTGGTAAATAACAAATTGAGTAGTTGGTATAATATAAAATGGCGGTTAATCTTTTTTTTTTTTCTCAGTTCTTACGAATGACTTGATACAATTCAACAAAGATATACATGGAACGATACCTATCTCCCCGTTGTTTGAAGATATTGACATGGCAGTTCCCGACGTTTATGTCCAGCCTACAATCAACAGGGTTTTGTCGGGCTGCCCAAACGCCAAAAAAGGCCAAAGAACAGCACGTATATCATCTTTGAGAGAAATATTTCACGATCAGAACGGACCGTATCGTGAAATATATTTATGTGCAGAAACCGGGCTTGGAAAATCGGTATTTGGAAAACGGTTAGCTTTGATATGGAGCCAAGCGAACGAATCTGACAAAATCCAGAGAAGCTTTACCCAAGACGAAATCGATGCAATCAATTATTTCGATTTTGTATTTTACATTTCCTTAAAAGAATCTGATCAGACTCATATTGACGTTGATGAAATGATACAGCAACAGATCATTGGACATCTTGCGCATGCGACACACTACAGCCCTGAATTTCTTGAACATATCTTATCAGACAGAGACAGAAAATGTCTGATTATTCTAGATGGTCTCGACGAATGGTCACATGAAAAAGGGAATATTCCAATGAGAAGACCCAGGCAGTCTTGCACATTTTTAACCACCACTCGCCCTTGGAGATATACAGTGGCTAGAATAAAACAAAGTAAGATTGATCTACAGCTAGAAATGATAGGTATTGATAAAGAGGGTAAGAAAGCTTTAATAACAAACATATTAAAACATTTCGGTAGTTGTGACGATCAGTCGGAGTTGGAGAACAGTTTGAAGGAATTTGAGAAAAAAGTTGCAAGAAGAAACGTCAATGACCTGGAGACTAGTCCAATGTTATTATTATACATGATATGTCTCTGGCAGGATGGGAAACCATTAGGTGATTCTCGTTGTGATTTATACTGTAACATCTTAGAGATGCTACTACAAAAGGTAGCACAACGACAGCAACAGGAGGTAGAAATTAACCAGAATGACAGTACTTACAAACCAGAATGCTTCAAGGGAAAGGAGCATTGTTGTAAGAACATTCATTTCGTGAAGAAATTGTCGCATCTTGCTTTCCTAACTCTCTTCAATCAAAGTTCAGCAGAAAATAGGCTGGTATTTAATGAAGACATAGCAAAGAAAAACATGTCAGAAAGTTGCATTGAATTTTGGCTGAAGACCGGCATATTAACTCAGATAGTACGGAGTAAACGATTAACATCACGTGATATAAGAATATCCTTTATACACAAAACTTTTCACGAGTTCTTGGCTGCTCTCCATGTAGCATTTAACCAAAAAGAGACAAACATTGTGATTAAATCATGTCCAGATATAAATTCAGTTTTACTGAACGCAAGCTGTTTACAGAATCTATGTGGGCTCAGTCCAACTGCAAGTCAAACAGTTCTAAACGGGATAGCAAATGTTATTTCAAACAGTTGTCAAACAAAAAGTCTCCGGAGAAATACGTACGCTTTCGCAGACTACTGGGAAATGTGTGATTTGAAACAAGATTTCCAGAATGTAATTGTAGCGTGTGTGAATGAATGCAGAGACAATCGGCACGAACCTCGTTATCAGTTGGAAGATGTGTTTCTGAATTTTGATGGTGAACCTGAGAGCCAGTATGTATCATCATTGATTGATTTACTAATGCACTCAGATGATGAATCGTTAAGGCACACAGGTGTTAAATCAATCAAATTTGGACGCGCTCTTTCCCGCAAAAGTGTCCATGATCTAAGACTGCGACTGGGCGTGGATAAAATGAAATCACTGCAAAAACTGGATATATGGGGTCATCCTTGTAGTAAAGATGTTGAAATGATGCTAGGCGCGTCTCCGGACACATTAGAGTGTCTTCTTCTCCACGGGTGCGAAATGAAAGGAACAAAAGAAATTGAAAGGTACATTGAAGTATCTGAAGAAAGTGTTAATAAACTGATGTCTTTAAAGGTTTTGGAAAGCATCGACCTTTATTGTATATCAATGAATCATAGACAGATAGAAAAAGTAGTAAAGTGGATAGAAGGTAGGAAGTCGATGAGACAAATTAAAATAGCCCGGGTAAAATGCCTAGATCATGAGAATAACAATTGTGTTGCGCGTATACTGGATCTGTCTGAACACATGCAACTTGATGTCATTGGTGTTGGAAACATGTGCGCTGACCAGGTAAAGGTCAACCCCTTATCAATACGGGAATTTTGGGGAGAATGCAACCAGGCTATGGTCACGTCATTCTTGACCGACTACGCTTCGTCCGCCATCAATATTCGTACATTAGTTATTGAATTCATAGATTCATACGAAACTGTCAAAAAGATATTAAGTACATTAACTGATTTTGAACACTTAGTTAACCTACAATTGAAAGGTCTTGACCTGCAAAGAAACGAACTTATATTGTCGAGACACAAAACTGTTGAACACGTGCGACTTATTGAAATAACTATGGAGAATCAAGCACTGAGAAGCTTGTTTGAACAGTTAAGTACATATAAACATAGTGTTACAGTAGAAATCGCCTCGTGTAACGTGGAGCATGAGAACGGTACCGAAAATTATGAAGAACTAAGACAGGAAATAGAGATGTCGTCTGAAAAGTACTCTGTAATTGCCAACCTGAAATGCTCCGGACACGACAATGCTTTTGCGTTCAGAACACTGTCTTCATAACATGGTTTGGTTGTTGGGTCCTTCGAATGGTGACACAGAGATTAACAAGGATGACGTTTCTATACGAGAGGTGGAGTTTAAGTTTGAGAGTACAAAATATTTCAGTATTATATCCTCAGCATTCAGATATTAAAACATATATAAAACATACATTTATTTCAAACAATAGAACGTTTTTATGATGCAAATGAATATGTCCTATCAATCAGCATTACTTATCATGGTTATCATAAAAGTGGTTTGGAAAAATTCAAGTGTGGACTGTTATCTAATCATATTTCCATTGTGATCCATATTTCCATTAGTTAGATCTTGGCCTTCCGGAAAACTGCATCTCTGTGCAAGTTTTTTCAAAAAATTATGTCTATTATGAAGAAAATGTGTCCCTCATCACTATAAACAGCATAAAACAGATTCAAAATTGATTAAGTTTGTTTGTTTCTTCACAGAATACTAACTTTATGATAAGGGGGCGTCCGTGGCCGAGCGGTTAAGGTCGTTGACTTCAAACCACTTGCCCCTCACCGCTGTTGGTTCGAATCCCGACAGGGACTTTGGATTCTTTCATGTGAGGAAGCTATCCAGCTAGCTTACGGAACGTCGGTGGTTCTACTCAGGTGCCCGTTCGTGTCTGAAAAAATGCACGGAGGGGCACCTGAGGTCTTCCTCCACCAGTAAAGCTGGAACGTTGCCAAATGACCTATACTGTTTTGGTGTGACGTAAAACCCAAATCAAAACAAAAACAAACTTTGTGATTGATTATATGTATCTGAGTGAATTAAAAAATGCATGTTTAATGTATTTATTTTGCTTATTAAAGGGATTTGACTGTGTGCATTAAATTATTGGGTCCTTTTATTTTAACCATTTAAACGTTAGGGTAAAATTTATGTGATAAAATTTACGAAACCGAAAAAACTTATTTATCAGCAAAATTTAGTTATATTTTTTTTAACATTATTTATGTATTTGAAAACCGGAAAGTTAAGTGTATTTGATACACATGTTACGAGTATTTAAGAGTATTTGACAAGCATTTTCATTGTATTTTGTTCACATGTTCAGTGCATTTAATATGTAGTTTAGTTAAATGAATTTGATATGCATATTAGTTTAGTAGTGTATTGATACGCAGGTTATTTAAGTGTATTTGATACGCATGTTATTTAAGTGTATCTGAAACCCACGTTATTTAAGTGTATTTGATACGCAGGTTACTTGAGTGTATTTGATACGCAGGTACTTCAGTGTATTTGATACGCAGGTTATTTACGTGTATTTGATACGCATGTTATTTAAGAATATTTGTACCCACGTAATTTAAGTGTATTTGATACACAGGTTACTTAAGATTATATGATACGCATGTTATTTAAGGTTATCTGATACCCACGTTACATAAGTGTATTTGATACGCAGGTTACTTAAATGTATTTGATACTCAGGTTATTTAAGGGTATTTGATACCCGTGTTATTTTAAAGAATGTAATACGTATGTTACTTAAGTGTATTCATACGCAGGTTACTTAAGTGTTTTTCTGGCACCACGTGTTACTTAAGTGTATTTGATACGCAGGTTATTTAAAAAAAATTATGAGTTTTGAATTTTATTGCAATGACTGTCTACTTTTATTTTTAAACATTCCAGGAATACTCATACATGAAATGTGCAATCAAATTTGTATATCCTATTGCTATGTTCACGTGTAGTTTATGTTAAAAACATAATATGAACGCTTATGTGACAAATAGTAGATGTATACTGCTTGAAAATAAACAACAATATAAATATTTTTGTTTTACTTCTTTTAATTGAATTTTGATAGAGCTAATTGTGAATCTCTCAGAATAAAAAGAAAAGTTAAACTGATAACATAATTGGTTACAAAACAAAACAAAAGTAAAATTGAACTTCAGTAAGTCGAAGTAAAATAATCTTGTATAAAACCTTCATGTCATCGGGACTGCGACCTTCATTTATTTATTATAGTTATACATTATACATGTATATTTGTGAGTCACGACAAAAGAGATGCGTGTTCAGCAAGCGGAGCGTTGTATAGTTGGGGATTCCGCCTATTGTATTGTTAAAATGTAATTGGCTATTTATATTATATGTCATACCATACACATAAATTACCAGATTATTCCATGGAAACCATTGACTGTCTTATAATTATAATCCTAAATGTTGTTATGTCTATATAGCAATATATTGAGTCAACCTTTCCTTATACAATGTGCTCTCATTAATATATCATGTGGATCCATCTTAATATGTAGTCAACTGAACAATATATGATGTCAACGTGTTTTTATATGATGTCAATCTATCATTATACGTTGTGCATTTTTTAATATATTATGTAGAGCCATCCTTATATAAGGTTAAAATAACAATATATGATGTCAATTTGTCCTTATATGATGTCAGTCTGCCATTATATGATGTGAAATTATGAATATATTATGTGGAATAATTCTTATATAGATTCAACATTATATGATGTCAACGCGTCCTTATATGATGTCAATCTATCATTATATGATGTGCATCATTATATGATGTGCATTTTTCAGTATATTATGTGAAACCATCCTTATATAGAGTAAACTTAACAATATATGATGTGTATGTCCTTATATGATGTCAGTCTTTCATTAAATGATGTGCAATTACGAATATATTATGTGGAACCATTCTTATATAGAGTCAAAACAACACTATATTATGTAGAATTGTCTTTATATAGAGTCAGCTTAACAATATATGATACTTTTTACTTTGAGTTTTCCCGCTGTTGCCACGAACGGTGCATAGTGAGATATAACCCGGTAAATTTAACCCCATCAGTATAATGACAGAAGCACACGATATTATGATGTTTGCACTTCATATAAAGCAGCGGTCGTATAACAATATATGCACATCGTATAATGAAAGATTGACATAATACATATATATTGATAAGTTGACTGTATATAATGATGCAACCACATAATATATTCATAAATGCACATCGTATAATGATTGGTCGACATCATTTAAAGAGTCATTGACATCATATATTGTTCAGTTGAATTCATATAAGGATGCATCCACATAATATATTCATGAATGCACATTGTATAAAGAAAGAGTGACACAACAACGTTCATAGACAGTCAAGGCTTTCCATATTATTCAATAAATCAGAGAGGTAATCGTATAAACATTATAGTATAAGGTCATCTGATATTGATTACGCATTTTTGTTTAACAGTGAGAAATGTCTTAATATGGTGACACTCATGGAAAGTCCCGATTTTTTCCGTCTTCAAGTATTTAACTTCTCCACCTTCTCAACATGATATATGTAGAAAACGCTTGCAAACGTTAGGGATGCAATCAAGTTGTATTCAGTTCAGTTGTGTTGAAAAGTTGTTTTGTTTTTAGCTCACAAAGTGACAGGGTGAGCTTTTGTGATCGCTTTTCGTCCGGCGTCCGTCGTCCGTCCGTCGTCCGTCGTCCGTAAACTTTTACTTTAAATGACATCTCCTCATAAACCACTAAGCCAATTTCATCCAAACTTCACAGGAATGTTCCTTTGGTGGTCACCTTTGAAAATTGTTCAAAGAATTTAATTCCATGCAGAACTCTGGTTGCCATGGCAACCAAAAGAAAAACTTTAAATATCTTCTTCTAAAAAACCCAAAGAGCTAGAGCTAAGATATTTGACATGAAACATTTTCTAGTGAGTGTCTACCAAGTTTGTTCAAATAAAAGCCCTGGGGTCAAAATTGGCCCCGCCCCAGGGGGTCATTGATTTTTCCTATATGCATATATTAAAAACTTAAAAAATCTTCTTTTTAAAGAACCCAAAGAGCTAGAGCTAAGATATTTAGCATGAAACATCTTCTAATGGGTGTCTACCAAGTTTGTTCAAATAAAAGCCCTGGGGTCAAAATTGGCCCCGCCCCAGGGGGGTCATTGATTTTCCCTATATGCATATAGTAAAAACTTAAAATCTTCTTTTTAAGAACTCAAAGAGTTAGAGCTAAGATATTTAGCATGAAACATGTTCTAATAGATGTCTACCAAGTTTGTTCAAATAAGAGCCCTGGGGTCAAAATTGGCCCCGCACCGGGGGTCATTGATTTTCCTTATATGTGTATAGCAAAAACTTAAAAAATCTTCTTTGAAAAAAACCAAATAGCTAGAGTTTAGATACTGAGCATGAAACATCTTCTAGTGAGTGTCTACCAAGTTTGTTCAAATAAAAACTCTGGGGTCAAAATTGGCCTCGCCCCGGGGGTCATTCATTTTCCTTATAAATCTTCTTTGAAAAAAACTCAAATAGCTAGAGTTTAGATATTAAGCACGAAGCATCTTCTAGTGAGTGTCTAAAAAGTTTGTTCAAATAAAAGTCCTGGGGTCAAAATTGGTCCCGCCCCGGGGAACATTGATTGTCCTTATATGTGTATAGCAAAAACATAAAAATCTTCTTTGAAAAAACCCGAATAGCTAGAGTTTAGATATTAAGCATGAAACATTTTCTAGTAAGTGTCTACAAAGATTGTTCAAATAAAAGCCCTTGGGTCAAAACTGGCCCTGCCCCAGGTGTGTCATTGTTTTTAACTATATGTGTGAAGAAAAAACTTGACCATCTAGACCTTAGATGTTTAGCATGAAACAGCTTCTAATAGGTGTCTACCAAGTTTGTTCAAATAAAAGCCCTGTGGTTTAAACTGGCCCCGCTCCGGGGGCCTATATACAGGTGAGCGACTTCAGGGCCATCATGGCCCTCTTGTTTATTCTTTTTTTAAAACCCCTCTGCAAGGAACGCGCATATTCCCTCCCCATACGCTGCTGCTGGAGAGCTTATTATCGGAAACATTTTTAGTAAATACATATACATTATAGTTGGAACGTTTATTTTCCTCACTTGCCTGTTACACAGATGTTTTTACACGCAGATAATATATGAAAGGGAAAGAAAATGTGTCGGAGATTATCATCATAACTACAGTTTGGGACGTTATTAGGTTTCCAAATAAATTCGAATTCGGGAGATGTGAGATCTGTTACACGGCGAGGATTATATTGATTCTTGCACAGTCTCAGGTCAGTGTTGATTTTTTTGCAAGCTAGGAATGCTAGACGTGAGCGGTTTGTAGCAGTTTTGTTTAGTGAATGAACTGTGATAATAATACAATTAGAATAGAATGTAATAGAAAAAAAAAGAATACTTTTAACGTAGTTCTGGCTTCCAAAACTATATAAGCCGCTTTTAACATTTTTGTTTTCATCTGATGCGGTATTACGTCATGTCATAGTATATAAACTGGTACGTTGAGGACCATAAGCTACTTACTACGAAGCTGTGATGTACATAGTCATTGAAAATAAGGTGTATTTCGGTATGCGCATGTTTTTCCGGGACCATGGACGTTATTGATAGTCTCGTCATTTTAGAATGTCAATTATAACTCTGTAAATTCTTATGTTGAATAAGATAATTATTCACTACTGAGTAGAGAATTAATGAATGTTTTAAGCACTAGTGTAACATATTCATTGGGAGGGAGTTCACAGATCGAAATTTAACTAGAATGTGTGTTTCCGATACTCCTTTAGATTATTTTATAATTTGGGCGTGTATACGTTTCAGAAAGATCCTTTAGATTATTATACTAATTTTAGAATGGCCAGTGAAATTTCCGGGTTTCAGTTTGCAATTTTAAAATGACCAATAAAAACCATTTTAATATTCAGTTCTACCCTATAAATTTGACAGCAATTCAAACCGATCTCAGACCGACTTCGTCCGAATAAATCTGGCCGCGTACGCTACAGTACATATACAAGTTTGCTGCCTGAAAGACACGATGTTTTTTATATATATAAGTTTGTTTTACACTTCAATGTTTTTAAAGATTATATTACATTTTCTCGACGCATCAGGGATATTTTTTCTGCATAGGGAACAATTATCAAACTAAATTTGAAATAGATTACATGTATGTAAATTAAAAGTAGTATAAAAAAGATCTTTGTAATATTCAATTATCAAATTTTCGATTATTGTTTTTTATAAAGTATATGAAAACATTTCCTCTGCAACAGAGGTTTTCTAAAATGGGCATAAAGTATGTAAATCAAACAATTTTAAGTCCCAGATTTACATAAAAAATGTATATATCACTTGATTGGAATAAACAGTATATGCAGCTGCAGCAGCCTCCAACCACAATATTTGAAGAAAATCAAACTTGAGAAAAAATTGTGCCATTTGCGCCAAAAAATCTCCGTTGCGTAATTTAATCATACCGCTTCAAAAGTTAAAGGAACAGCAACATTTGGGTACACGGTTCACTCTGTCATATAAAAGATTCATTCAGATTCATGCTAATTTTCATGAAAATTTTAAAATGTATTTGAATGTATAATATTGTGAAATACCCGAAAGGAATCAATTTACACATTATCAATGGCACTTACAACCCACGAAAAGTGGTCAAAATATGCATATTAACCCATTACTTCATGGGCAATTTGTGAAAAATGCCTGTTTTCATTGAAAAGCCTCCCGTTACAAGTTCAAATTGCTATAAAACTATAAATACTGCTTCAATACTAATCAAACTTGGCACAAATGTTGACTGGACCATTGCCTTTTGCTACAACATGCTCAGGCTTAAATTTCCTGTTACCATGGCAACGAGGGGACATCTCAAAATTGCCAAAAATCACTATTTTGTGTTGATTTTTTTCCATCAAAATTGATTTCAAAGTGCTGCAACTTCTCAATTGATCGAGATAGAGTCAAATGCTTTTCAGCGTTGGTTACACGTTACCTTATGATCGATCTGGGGTCATTTTTAGCCTCTCACAAGTCCAAAGTTTTCTTGGCGATGAGGGGGACTGCCGCCCCCTTCAAACTTCCCAAACAGAAGGGGGCACTTTGTTTCCATTTTGCTCCTTTTATAACAATGTACATAATTTTACAATTAGGGCTATTTTTTCAGGTATAAAGGAAGTAAAGCAATATACGTTTCTGAGTCATAATGTGCCTATTATAAAGAGATTAATTACAGAAATGCCTGTCACGAGGATAGCATACTTTTAAATGAGTCATAATTGAATATAATTGTAGTTAGACCCTTTGTGTAACTTACGACGGAACTAATTTGCTTCCTTTTCTAATATTTTGTTACAAATTGTATATGATGAAATAATTATTTTTCTTTTTCAATTTTAAATGAGTTATTGTTCAATGAAAATTCATGTACTTTCTATTTAATATTTTCTATTAAATTGTATTTGAATTACAGCGCCTTTCTTAAAGAGTTCCTACCAAGGAACCCCTTGTGTTTTTAAAGCTTCATACCTCAAGATTCATGATAATTTTGGGAGAAGTCTTCAATGTTCATATTAATAACGGATTCTGAATCACAATATTATTTTAAAGTCATTATCAACACAAATTACATATATTATTAGTTTGGACGATTTACAATAATAATGCAAATCGCAACTTCTCGGCACCTTCCGTCGAACTCCGGAGAAAAACAGTAAGTATACGGTATTGCGGTCTAAGCTAAACATGTAAACAAATAGTAAATTAATGCTGGGGGTTGTTGGTTAATTTTACTCCAATACTTTATTATGTTCATTGACAAACCAGATTTCAACGACTTTATATTAAAAAATACTATCCACAATAATTAAATGTTGGGAGTTGTTGGTTAAGTTTACTTCATTGACAAACCAGATTTAACGACTTTTTATAAAAAGAAATCCTTTCCACAAAACACATTGAAATTCAATCCATTTCTCAATATTTTCACATAATTGTGTTCATTGATGCAGTACATGTTATTATATTATATTATACATATTTGTGTTGTATTTATATCTTTCTAATTGGTCGGAAATCAATCGGTTGTGATACTGTCCGCTTCTGAATGGCCTCGATCAAAACAAGGAAAATTATATCTGATTTATAAAAATAAGTTATTTATTTGAAGTTCAATTGTTATGGTTAAATGGAAAATAGTGCATTAAAGGTTCGTTTACATATTTTCCGCTGCATAAGAATGGATTAATTTGTTTTTACAAATATGTGTAAATTGTGTTAAACTGAGCATGTTTTAAACGTTTATGTTTTATTTCATGCCAATCTAGCAGGACAAAGAAAGGATATAATACATTACACTTTGCCAAAATGTTTGTTTATAATCTAATTCACGTTTGTTTATTAACATGTTGTCGATTGCTTTGTGTCTAAATATATTTAAACGTAGACGCATTTACTTCTGAAATGTTGCCAACTTTCTTAGAGTTTACATTTATTTTGTCTACACATTTGCAGAAACTTGTATCATGTATAATTTATTTATTAATATGAACGGAGCATCCGTTAAAATGATAAATCTTGAGATTGCTAATTGGTTTGACGGAATTATCAAACATTACTAAATTGATAATACTCACATTTTTTCTTTCTTATTTCTGATAATACATAGCGTGTTAAACAAATGAATTTATCAATATCTAATAGGTTTGTCTAGAAACAATATACATAGTTGTTTCTCCTAGTACATGTATGATTGTGTCTTTTCAGTTCAGTTAATGGGCAGGAAACGAAGATGTCTGACTATACGTCTAAACTGAAAAACAAGGACTTTCGTAACTGGGTCAGGGCGCACTTTGCTGTATATGAAGCCAAAACTGGCTTGCAGGATGTCGTCTGCGACACGTTGCAAACTCGTCATCAGGAGATAATTAACTCAGTCACAACTCAAACACTCAGTAACCTCTGGTGCTCAAGTTGCTATACTCAGACTATTATTTGTTGTTCATTAAACACTTGTAACCGCCTTAGAAGAAAATGCTCGACACATCAATAATTTAGACCGTGCCCAAATGGAGTGTGTGACAAGATACGGGATAGAATTATAACAGATCATAGACACTCCAATCCTTCCTGGAAGAATACTCGTGCAGAACTTTGGAACAAATCCTACTGGGAGTATGCTAAATGTTTTATGCCCCTTGGGGGTATTCCGACAAAAATTCCTATTTAGATACAGACCTAAATGGAATCATAAGTATATTGTTAAACCAGAATGATTTTGTTAACGAAGTCGACGATTCCATTTGTTATAAGGTAAAACAACTTTGTTATTTAGAATTTATACTCTCTTTCCACACTTTTATGGTTCGCAAATTTTGTTCGTCTATGAGTCTTTCTATTTTAATTAACACTCGTTTTTGTCGGAATTTTAAATTTTAAAATATTTTTAAATACAATGTATGTCAAATTCATTTTAGATCTGCAGTATAAAATTGATGAAACTGTTAACAAAATAAAATGGAATATAAATACAATAACATCATTATTATATAAAACTCGCTTTGCCATAGTAATGCCCGATTCTAAGAATATAGTTCCATTTTCTTTGTACAAGAGAACATATTTCCTTTTAACTGGCGTCTTAGTCAAATATCTTATTGTCTTCAATCCCTTAAATGTGGAGGCCATTTCTTTAGGCCTTTTTTTATTTTCATCAACTTCATTTAGGTTTAAAATAGGTATGATATTCACATTTAATGAACTATCAAATACTTATAATTATAAATATTAAGTATACTTTGCATAAATGTGTTCCACCGTTACATATGTAAATGAATAAAATTTAGTTATACGAGATAACCATGACGAAGATTTTTTTATAAATCGCGCATTATGCCAACGGACTGCTAAACGTTTTCAGTACGTCAATACATTTTACTTGAAACGCTGTTTTTTTCCAAATAATAGGACCCCCTTAACATTTTGTGCCGTATAATGTCAGAAAATACTAAATTATATAATATTAATGTATATTCAAATATTAAAATTGCACGATTTACACAGGCACGACATTTAGTGAACGATTTGAGACACAATTCAGATATGTTACTTAGCGACCAGAAGCTAGAAGATGTCGTCTGCACACTACAACAACTTCTGTCCTGTTGTGAGAGTTTCAAAAATAATTCCAAGACCTCAGACGCTCGAGCCAAATTAGAACAGGTTAATATTGTGTTGTTGTTGGTGGTGGTGGTGGTTGTGGTGGTAGTGTTTATTTGTTGTTTTTTTTTTCAAAATTTTAATCAATAACGATGTTTGAAACATTTATCTCCCTTAAAATGGAAAAAAGCTCCAATGTTAGTACCAAGTATGTGTATATCAAACAACACATTTCATATACCACTTATTATGGTTAAGTACTAAAGCAATAAAACACGCATCGTTTCCGACAAATGATTCAAAGACTGTACAACATTTATTTAAAGAGTAACTTGTAAGGAAGAGTAAGTTAAATTGATTGTTAATGTAAAACACAAATTATTATAATTATTAAACGAGAAATTAGGAGTATAACTTGATAATTATGCTTCTTTTAAATAAAAAAGTAAATTGTTATGTAATTTTCTGTCAGTCTGTCGGTTTCGATCAATAACTAGCTACAACCTTCAAATTTCATAGGATAATCAACCTCAATGAGAACAAATACCTTTGACACGTGATGTAAACAACAATTGTCTTAGTTTTACGATAAATAACCATTTCGTGTTTTTCGATATTTTCGTTTATTTTAATGCTTTCTAATTTTGTTGTTAACGTTAAAAGAATTGTCTATTATCTCCCCTGAAATCGCGATGGTAAGCCAACCATTGAATTTCCCGCTGTTTTTAAAACAATTATTGTGTTCATGTGACATAGTAGTCACTCTTGCTCTCTCAGTTTCTTAACGAGCAGCTGATACTTTACATTACTTAAATTTACTTTATTTATTCATTTAAACTATTTTGGTATATCTTGGAAATTAAAGATTGAGATTGGTTGGTCTTGTTTTTAAACTATTGATACATTTTACTGAGTCACTTTTGGGCAATGCCTTACAACATTTTTTTACTTGACATTCCAGTTGAAAGATGGTTCTTTTGTTTTACCTGAAGAATATGGACAGCAGTGTCTACAGAGTCAAATTGAGAAAAGTAAGATTTTCACACTCTTTCACCTATAAGTTATTCTTAAGTTGAATAATTATTTTAAAAAATTTGAAGCTTCATTTATGAATATGACCGTTTGTACTTCAGACATATAAAAATGTTTACTATTTTTCTAAATCGTACTACTGATAATTTTTTTTTATGGACATGGATATGAATTCGGAACTATTTGTTCAAAATTTAAAGCGTAATAAGCTATATCTAATGAAATATATAATGCCTCTGATATTTAACACACATGCATAATGTTCGTTTACAAAATAACATGTCTGGGGAAAAAATGTCATACTGCCTTTTTAAGTAGGACTTTAGCCATTTTGTATTGATTTTAATCTCTCTTCACACAAATTTCTCTCATGCATGTATTTTGGAACTACTTTTCATAATTCAAACAATAAATATATAGCTTTATACACTGTAAGGGTTCTTTTAATATTTTTAAAAAAATGTGCAAAATCTGGTCAGATTTAGACATTATCAGTACATGCTATCAACAATTTTAAAGTACCGGGGTATTTGTAAGAAGGAAGTAGTTGCATTATAGAATAAGGCTTCTGTTCTTTCAATGTCTTGATCGTTCCTATGTACAGTATCTTATTTAAAGCATAACATTAAAGGTATAAATGGTTTTTTTTTAATTTTTATACGGTTGTATGGTTTGAGACTGGTAAATAACAAATTGAGTAGTTGGTATAATATTAAATGGCCTTTTTTTCTTTTCTCAGATCTTAAGAAGGACTTAATACAATTCAACAAAGATATACATGGCACGATACCTATCTCTCCGTTGTTTGAAGATATTGACATGGCAGTTCCGGACGTTTATGTCCAGCCTACAATCAACAGGGTTTTGTCGGGCTGCCAAAACGCCAAAAAAGGCCAAAGAACAGCACGCATATCATCTTTAAGAGAAATATTTCACGGTCAGAACGGACCTTATCGTGAAATATATTTGTGTGCAGAAACCGGGCTTGGAAAATCGGTGTTTGGAAAACGGTTAGCTTTGATATGGAGCCAAGCGAACGAATCTGACAAAATTCAGAGAAGCTTTACCCAGGACGAAATCGACGCAATCAGTCATTTCGATTTTGTATTTTACATTTCCTTAAAAGAATCTGATCAGACTCATCTTGATGTTGATGAAATGATGAAACAACAGATCATTAGATATCTTGCGCATGCGTCACAATACAAAACTGAATTTCTTGAACATATCTTATCAGAGAGAAAATGTCTGATTATTCTAGATGGTCTCGACGAATGGTCACATGAAAAAGGGAATATTCCAATGAGAAGACCCAGGCAGTCTTGCACATTTTTAACCACCACTCGCCCTTGGAGATATACAGTGGCTAGAATAAAACAAAGTAAGATTGATCTACAGCTAGAAATGACAGGTATTGATAAAGAGGGTAAGAAAGCTTTAATAACAAACATATTAAAATATTTCGGTAGTTATGACGATCAGTCGGAGTTGGAGAACAGTTTGAAGGAATTTGAGAAAAAAATTGCAAGAAGAAACGTCAATGACCTGGAGACTAGTCCAATGTTATTATTATACATGATATGTCTCTGGCAGGATGGGAAACCATTAGGTGATTCTCGTTGTGATTTATACTGTAACATCTTAGAGATGCTACTACAAAAGGTGGCACAAACACAGCAACAGGAGGTAGAAATTAACCAAAATGACAGTACTTACAAACCAGAATGCTTCGAGGGAAAGGAGCATTGTTGTAAGAACATTCATTTCGTGAAGAAATTGTCGCAACTTGCTTTCCTTACTCTCTTCAATCAAAGTTCAGCAGAAAATAGGCTGGTATTTAATGAAGACATAGCAAAGAAAAACAAGTCAGAAAGCTGCATTGAATTTTGGCTGAAGATCGGCATTATAACTCGGATAGTACGGAGTAAAGGATTTACATCACGTGATATAAGGATATCCTTTATACACAAAACTTTTCACGAGTTCTTCGCTGCTCTCCATGTAGCGTTTAACCAAAATGAGACCCTTATAACAGATATTGTGATTAAATCATGCCCAGATATAAATTCAGTTTTACTGAACGCAAGCTGTTTACAGAATCTATGTGGGCTCAGTCCAATTGCAAGTCAAACAATTCTAAACGGGATAGCAAATGTTATTTCAAACAGTTGTCAAACAAAAAGCCTCCGGAGAAATACGTATGCTTTCGCAGACTATTGGGAAATGTGTGATTGAAAACAAGATTTCCAGAATGTAATGGTAGCGTGTGTAAAAGAATGCAGAGACAACGAGTACGAACCTCGTTATCAGTTGGAAGATATGTTTCTGAATTTTGATGGTGAACCTGAGAGCCAGTATGTATCATCATTGATTGATTTACTAATGCACACAGATGATGAATCATTAAGGCACACAGGTGTTAAATCAATCAAATTTGGACGAGCTCTTTCCCGCAAAAGTGTCCATGATCTAAGACTGCGACTGGAAGTGGATAAAATGAAATCACTGCAAAAACTGGATATATGGGGTCATCCTTGTAGTAAAGATGTTGAAATGATGCTAGGCGCGTCTCCGGACACATTAGAGTGTCTTCTTCTTCATGGGTGCGAAATGCAAGGAACAAAAGAAATTGAAAGGTACATTGAAGTATCTGAGGGAAGCGTCGATAAACTGATGTCTTTAAAGGTTTTGGAAAGCATCGACCTTTATTGTATATCAATGAATCATAGTCAGATAGAAAAAGTAGTAAAGTGGATAGAAGGTAGGAAGTCGATGAGACAAATTAAAATAGCCCGGGTAAAATGCCTAGATCATGAGAATAACAATTGTGTTGCGCGTATACTGGATCTGTCTGAACACACGCAACTTGATGTCATTGGTGTTGGAAACATGTGCGCTGATCAGGTAAAGGTCAACCCCTTATCAATACGGGAATTTTGGGGAGAATGCAACCAGGCTATGGTCACGTCATTCTTGACCGACTACGCTTCGTCCGCCATCAATATTCGTACATTAGTTATTGAATTCATAGATTCATACGAAACTGTCAAAAAGATATTAAGTAGATTAACTGATTTTGAACACTTAGTTAACCTACAATTGAAAGGTCTTGACCTGCAAAAAAATGAACTGATATTGTCGGACAAAAAAACTGTTGAACACGTGCGACTTATTGAAATAACTATGGAGAATCACGCACTGAGATGCTTGATTGAACAGTTAAGTACATGTAAACATAGTGTTTACAGTAGAAATCGCCTCGTGTGACGTGGAGCATGAGGACGGTACCGAAAGTTTTGAAGAACTAAGACAGAAAATAGAGATGTCGCCTGAAAAATACTCTGTAATTGCCAACCTGAAATGCTCCGGACACGACAATGCTTTTGCGTTCAGAACACTGCCTTCATAACATGCTTTGGTTGTTGGGTCGTTCGAATGGTGACACATAGATTAACAAGGATGACGTTCCTATACGAGAGCTGGAGTTTAAGGGTGAGAGTATAAAATATTTCAGTATTATATCTTCAGCATTCATGATATAAAAACATATATAAAACATACATTTATTTCAAACAGGAGAAAGTATTTATGACGTAAATGAATGTGTCGTGTCAATCAGCATTATCATGGTTATCCTAAAAGTAGTTTGGTAAACATTCATGTGTGGATTGTGATCTAATCATATTCCTATTGTGATCCATATTTACATTAGTTAGGTCTTGGTCTTCCAGAAATAACTGCATTTCTAAGAAAGCTATTTTAACAAATAATGTCAATTATGAAGAAATTGTTTTTCATCATCACTATAAATAGCCTAAAAGAGATTCCAAATTGTGGAAATCTTAAGACTAGTTGCTGTTTTTTTTATTTTTTCACAAAGAAAAATATGTTTATGTTTATGGCTGTTTTTCGTCTTCATCCAACTTTGTGCTTATCATTATATCAAAGTGAGTTCGAAATTTAAGTGTATTTAACTGCGTATTATTTAAGAGTATTTGTTAAGTGCATTTTATACGTGTAAGGTAAGAATATTTTATACACGTGTTAGATACGTGTATTTGATCTGCAAGTTAGTTTAGTTAGATTATTGTATTTTGATACAGATGCTATTTAAGTGTATTTGATACAGAGTATGTGAAGTGTATTTGATTTCATATTAAGTGCATTTAATATGTATTTAGTTAAATGTATTTCATATGCATGTTAGTTAAGTGTATTTGATTCACGAGTCAAGTGTATTTGATATGCGGGTTACTTAGGTGTATTTCATACGCAGGTTATTTAAGTGTATTTGATACGCATGTTATGTAAGGGCATCTGGTACCCACGTTACTTAAGTGTTTTTGATACGCAGGTTTCTTACGTGTAATTGATACGCAGGTTACTTATGTGTATTTGATACACATGTTATTTAAAGGTATCTGGTACCCCAATACGAAAATGTGTTTGACACACAGGTAATTTAAGTGCATTTGATACGCAGGTTACTTAAGTGTATCTTTACGCAGGCTATTTAAGTGTATTTGATACGCAGGTTATTTAAGTGTATTTGATACGCAGATTGTTTAAGTGTATTTGAATCGCAGGTTAACTAAGGGTATCTGGTACCAACGTTACTACGTAGGTAATTTAAGTGTATTTGATACGCAGGTTACTTAAGTGTATTTGATACGCATATTATTAAAGTGTTTTTGATACGGATGTTATTTAAAGGTATCTGGTGCCCACGTTATTTAAGTGTTTTGATACGCAGATAACTTAAGTGCATTTGATACGCAGGTTACTTTTTAATACGCACGTTACATAATTGTATCTGGTCCTCATGTTACTTAAGTGTATTTGATACGCGTTACTTAAGTGTATCTGGTCCTCATGTTACTTAAGTGTTTTTGATACGCAGGTTTGTTAAGTGAATTTGATACGCAGGTTACCTAAGTGTATTTGATACGAAGGTTATTTAACTGTATTTGATACGCATGTTATTTAAGTGTACCTGGAACCCATGTTTCTTTAGTGTATTTGATACGCATATTATTTAAGGGTATCTGGTTCACACGTTAAGTGTATTTGTTCGTCTCATAATCTTCATAATACAATAATCATAATTATATTCATATATAAGGGAGGTTTTAGGCGGTGTTTTTTTCTGTCGAAAGTTTTATTGCAATGACTTTCTATGTTTAAACGTTCCAGGAATACTCAAACATGAAATGTGCAATCAAATTGGAACATCCTATTATTATGTTCACATACAGTATATACCTTTGTTAAAAACATAATATGAAGTAATATGTAACAATATAGTACATTGTACATGTTTTGGTCTACTGCTTGAAAATAAACACCAATAAACAATTTCTGTTTTACTTCATTTAATTGCATTATTATAATTATTATATATCTCAGAATAAAACGAAAACTGATAAAATGATTATTATGGTGGCTGATCTGGAACACTTGCATCGTGTTGTCGCTAGCGACAGCACGACAAAGAGCAAAACGGCGCGTTGTCGCACTGCACGCAAAACAGCGCGTTGTCGTGCGGCATGTTGTCGCGATGTCACATTGTCGCTCGGTTCAAATAGAAGGCTATTTGTATATATATAAACCAAGAGAAATGGCGACATCTCGCCACACGGCAACGACAGAATGACAAGACGACAGTGCGACGACGCGCCGTTTGGCCCGTTTCGCTAGCAACAAGACTAAAAGGCGGTAACGATATAGGTTGTGTTGTCGCTATCGACAACGCAACACGCAAAGTGTACCAAATTAGCCACCATATGATTATTACATCGATGGTGATGACACAAAGTAGGTGGGCTTGTATAGAAACTTCGAGTCATCGGAATTTCGATTGATGTATCGGTTTAAATTTAATAAAAAAAATCGAGCCGTCGATTTACAAAAGGCGTAACAAAAGGAAATGGCGATTACTGAATAAACTTAAAGTAAATATATATCGTGTGATTATCACGCGACACACGGTATACGAAACTAATTCGTGATTTTAATTATCATACTATGGAATAATTACAATAAAAGCAATAATGGCAATATATCGACACCAATGCTCTATTTGCAGTCAGAACGTCACGAATTTTACTCATAGCAGTAATCATAATTGATTAAATCAGCAGTCTGTGCCATTCTCTCTTGGATAAAAATCATTACATTATTTAATACGCATGTTAATTAAGTGTATCTGGTACCCACGTTATCTAATAATAATACGATAAAATGTTGTATAAAATCATGACGCAATACCATGGTAAAACAGCATCCGGTAGAATTAGGACAACAAATATTTTTTTCTAGAAGAACAGAGCATACATCGTCGGATACCCACGGCCGAACCATTAACATTGATCTGCCGTGGGATTTTTTGCCGATATTCAGTCGATTAGGGGTGTGTCAAAGGCAGCTATTTCATTGGCTGCCTCACGATTTCATGAGGCGATTAAAACCAATCAAAACGCTCGTTCTGTAAGACGTTCGGTATTACAAACAATATTGCGACAACCATAGACGACGTGAAAAGTTCAACATCGGAAAATTAAACGATTTCAGCAAGAAAGTATAGATAATTTACTTTTACAGCGTGATGTTTTCCTTTCTGATTGATATCTGCTTGCAGAAGAACTGATTTGGCGATAGTTTTTGACATTGATTTTAGCAAAACAAGTGCAACAGTATTTAACCGTGGGCGCTGCCATTTTGTTTCTTATTGTTTTTAACCTCCGCTGCTGAAGAATATAGATTTGTTAAACGCGATGTTATTGGTAGATATTTTACGCACCTGTTGCTGTATATCGACGCAAATCGATTCATTTTACCCACGGTTGATTGCATGTTATGTGACATGTTTATCAATCGTGAAAATATCTATGACATAAACTATTAACATTTCCTGATATGTTTACATACTGTATCAAATCCAGAAGGTAACTTTTAGATTTTATACGAAATTTAAAATTCAATAAAGTCTATTATGCTAGTTGCGAGTGTATATATTTAAATGTCCCTTCGTTGAAGTCTCTAACAGTTTGTCCGCCTCCTTCCAGTATCCATTTAGTGGTCAGTAATCCTTCCACGCCCACTGGACCCCTGGCGTTAATCCTGCATGTACTAATCCCAACTTCAGCTCCTTAAATAATAATAGATCTAATATTATAGTGATGTAAGATTTAAAGTGGGGGCAGTATAAGGATCTTACATCGGCTATTGTACATCTTGCTCGAGGATAACTGTTTACGGCTGTAACAAGGCTCTGCCGAGTTTCCGCTAAACAATTACCCGAGAGCACGATATTCAGTCTGTGACGACAGGCGATGTTTGATATTCATTCTTCGCCCATCCGATTAGCTCAATAGAGAGAGCATCGAGTTTGAAGAATATGAAGACATGAAGTATCTCAGTGACATATTATCTCGGCCACTAAATCTAAACGGTTATTTGTCTCTCATCGCTTATTCAGAAATCATATGGGATTAGAAATCGGTAATTTGCGGAGAAATTTGTAATTACAAAATGTGTCGGCAAAGACGATTATGTTGACCGCCGAGATTTCACAAAAAGTGTGTTAGGATCAGTGTAAAAATAGAAATAAACATAACTTGTAATTCATCACCTTTAAAAGCTATGCAAAGCATTAATATGTGTTTAAACATGAAGGAAACTAGAGACACACTCGACTTAGTCGACTAAACTGCTTTAGATGGAAATGAGACCAAACACAGGTGCTTTAGATAGAACGGACGTATGCAAGACCGGGTCACAATCCGGAGGTTACAAGTTCGATCTCCGCCATTCTTAAGATAACTACAAAAATCTGTTATTCGGATGATATTCAATCTACGGTCCCGTGTATATTCTGTAGAACAGTACACCGAATTAACAGATTGTAACTGCAATTTAACCAAATTAAATGCAGAATCAATGTATTATCCTCTAATGATCAATGCCTTTGTTTACAGCTGATATTTTTATATGATAATAGATAAACAAATACACAACATGTAGTTGCGTGTGAACTTACCAAGTCCGAACCTGTAACCGTCAGCGAACCTTGTACTGGCATTGTGGAAAACACAAGCACTATCTACCCCTTCTATGAACTTGTCAGCATTTTTAGCTGTAAAAAATAGATTAAAATAAAAAAATTTAGGTATAGGACTTAGATCTAACTTTCATATTATATTACATATTGTATTTTGATAAGAATGTTAAAGTTTCTTAAAATGTACGCTAAAAGATATGTTTTGTTACATCGGCCATCAATGTGACATTTTGATACTGACGGCAGTCCAAAGCTCAATCGCAAAGTTCTATTCGGTTCCTTCTTTACATTTTCAGAAAAGCTTTCTAGGTACTTTGTGATGTGATGAATGTTCAACGCCCTGTAATTGTGATTTATATATCAAACCCTCTGTCAGGAAAAGAAGTTCTTATCATAAACTTACCATCCTCCGTGACAATGACGTCAGTGTGTGAGCTTCCGTACGTGTTGATATGATTAATAGCTTCACTGACGTCATCAACGACCTCTATTGTAAGTTCAAGGTCACTGTATTCTTTACTTAATGAAGAAGCTAATGGTGGACTAAACTTGAGCAGCGAGTGAAGTCTGGGTCCAGAATAAACACGCACATGTCTACTTTTAAGGACGTCACACAAATCTTCAAACAGCCCACTGGTCATGTGACATTTATTTATCAGCAGCGTCTCCATGGCATTGCAAGCTGAAGGGTAGTCGCACTTGGAGTCTTCAACTGAAAGAAGATTGTCAAAAGCATCAATCAAAAACTTAATGTACAATGTATATCTATAATTTCTCAAACAAAGTTATACAGTCACCATAATCATGCCAAAGTTCGGTACATTTCTTCTCTGTCTGATAATTGCAGGGCCAATTGAAGATTAAATTGAGTTGTAAAATACGCAGTCATAAAAACGCCTTTTCAGCCGACTACTTCTGAAATAAGTAATAGCATCCTAACAGAGACAAAATTGCTCTCAATCTTCTTAAAATGCAATTGCGAAGCTTCCTTGGCCGAGAGAGTAAGGTAGCTAATTTCGACCCACATGCCGGCGGAAGGGAGTCTCATGACCGTTGTTTCGTATTCAATTATGTACGAGAGGAAGCTATTCAGCTTGCATACACTAGTACATGTATCTGAATAATGCACGGTTAACATGGGATGCCGCAATCCTACCTTTACGCTACTGGTGTGATTAAATTCCAACTATAACATAATGCATGCATATTAAAATACATTATTTAATTTAACTGAAAGTGACCTAATACAGTACAATTAACAGAACATTTATATACCACTTACCGATTCTGGCGGCCATTTCATGGTCAACATCACTATCAATGTATACATGGCATATACCCTCACTGTGACCCAGTACCGGGATACCATGGCTTTGCTGCTGGATGGTCCGTACCAATGAATTCGATCCCCGCGGTATAACAAGGTCGATGAAGTCGTTTAAGGTCAACAGATCCTCAATATCTTCCCTTTTACTGACCTAGTTAATATGGTACACGAGTTTTACAAGAGAGAAATGAAATGCTTGGAAAAAATACGATATTATAATAAATCAGTTTTAATTTTCATGGCTTCCTTGGTCGAGTGGTGCTCCGCTCCATTCGAGATTCCTGCCTAACAAGAGAAATATTCTGAAGACTTCTACATCGGGAAATAAGTGATCATAATTATAAAAAGAAATTGTTTATTACAGATAAAATTGACTTCTTCATTTATAAATTTGGAATGTTCCACAAAAGCTTAATCGGTATATGTTTTTTAAAATGTTAAAACTTTCAACATTCTTTATCGTGAGCGTCCGTGGCCGAGTGGTTGAGGTCGTTGACTTAAAACCACTTGACCCTTACCGCTGTAGGTTCGAATCCCGACAGAAGTTTTGGGATTATTTCATGTGAGGAAGCTATCCAGCTAGCTAACGGAACGCCGATGATTCTATTCAGGTGCCGGTTCGTGTCTGAAATAAATCACGAACTGCAACTGATGTCTTTGTCCTCCAGTAAAGCTGGAACGTCCCCATATGACCTATACTGTGTCACCTTGACGTAAAACCCAATTAAACAAACAACCAAACATTTCACCTGGAAAATATTATTACGTGTAGCCTTTAACTTCTGTAAATGATTAAGACATAGAAATAATAATTCAGTGAATACTTTGTAATAGATTTATTATTTAAGATATGAATCAAACTTACCAAGGCAACAGCGTTCGTCACATTGTGAAGGCCAAGCGCTTCCTGAACAAGACTAAACAGCATCTGGTTGCTATGATACGCCTCCTTTCCGCCCTTTAACAAAAGACCATTTCCGCTGCTAATTGCCAGTGCGGCAACCTGTGACAACAACATAACATGGTTTGTAAGAAATATACAATGCATGGTCTTAAAGATTTGAAATAAATAAAATATAGCATTAGGACTTTTCTATTAATAAAAAGTATGTAATTATGATATATGCATTGTGTATAGTATCTTTATAGAATAACGAGTTACTTTAGGACGTAGTCTTTATAACGAATATTTCAATATCATAAAAAATTCATTGCTGACAAACATCGGAACCCATTCATTCCGACATTCATCCTTTGTGCAATGCAGTGTTACTAGGTCAGACGAAAACTAGATAAAGGTCATTTTATTGTTAACACAATTCGGCAGCCTATATCATGAACAAGTCTTTGCTAACCTGTGGTAGACAATCCGGACGAGATTCAAATATGACAAGCAGGACGCCGATTGGTGACGTCAACTTTTTCAAGGTCATCTTTTCACTTATTTCTGTCGTCTGTAAAACTCGGCCAATCGTCTGCAACGAAGAATCCGCTATCTGTTTGATCCCTGTAGACAGCGTCTGTAGCTTAGATGGTGTAAGTTCAAGACGAGATATTAGCGCTTCTGACAACCCTGAAATGGAAATGGAAAGTGTCAGTTTTGTTAAACAACATACTACGATGCTTAAAAAGATAAAGCAAAGTCATTATCATATATGAATCACAATATTTTTATCAATGTGAAATTATGTATTCAGTTTTATATATAAGAACTAAAACTTTCAGAATGTGTATACCTTCACACTGAGCCTGTAACAAGTCTCGTCTGTTGGCTGCGAGAATATCGTCTCGTCGTTCAATCAGCAGCTGAGATAATCGTTCTATTATTTCCTGCCTTTGACTGGGGTTCAATGACTGTAGTTTCATACTTGCTTCTTTAGCTATTTTGAATAAATAACAATGATGATATAAAGATGGCCGATTGCAATCTGATTAAAATCAGCTCCTAATAAACGCTACGCATTAGGAAATAACTTAAGTAGATCTTAACTTTACTCAGATTGTGGTGTATTGCTTAATAATGCAATAGTGTAACTAAATGGAATGAGGTTATTACTATTATTCATTGAATCTTCATTTAAAGTCACATTTTACTCTAAACCTTAGCCAAAGGCTCTCTTTTACAATAAAAATATATTTGAAATAATAATTATACCTTGTTTATACGGAAGCTGCCAAAAGGAAAGCAAAAAAGTTATTATATTAGTAAACAAGGACAACTTTTATGCATGCATACATTTCTTTCTCCGTTAGAGTAATATGGTGATAACAGAGGTCATTTATTACCTTGAATGGCCTCCAGCTCTACTGGGCTGTTCGAAGACTTTGCATTAGTGAAGAATGTTCCTACACTTTTACCATCCACAATATTAGTAAGAGCTCTAAATTCCCGACCGTTACATATAACCACGGACACGCCCCTGTCTAGGGCCCATGTTGCCGCCATTACCTGCATGTTAAAGAAAATTCACATCATTTAATATTAGATAAATTATGAATGTGTTTCGTGTACGAATAAATTGCACATTATCTATTCATAAAAATATAAAATGTTAACTAAAGCAACATTCATATTCCGATGTTATCAACGTCATAATGTACTTGCAAAGCTACATGTACATGTATACAATGATTACCTAAATTATTTCTAAAAACAATCAAACCTTATGGGTTGTTACTGAATTCTAGAAGCTGGATAAATTTTACAATGATGAAAAATGTAAATATTATACCGTGAAATATTTGACATAACTACCATATGTATTTTATACTATTCACTGACTTTTCATCGCAAAATACAAATGTACGTTGGAATTTATCAAAAACATTGCCTGAAAAATCTTTTGAATTATATCAAAAACTAGAAAATAACATACAAATGAGAATATATACCTTCGATTCCATTCCCCCAAGACCAACATTTGATTTGCCTTTAAACATTACGTTCTCCATGTCTACTTTCGGAGAAAAGGTTTTGATAAGTCTCGAGCCTTCCACTTCCGGTGGGTTAACGTGAAGTCCGTCCACGTTCGACATGATCACCAGCAGATCCGTGTTCATCTTAACAGCAACTCTAGCCGCTAGATTGTCATTGTCTTTTACATTGCTTATCTGTGTATAAAAATCGTTTATGCTCGGTAATTTCCGTATAAAAATATTATTTATGCAAGTAAAATCGATATTTTCTAGGCGGCAAAATGAGATATTTTCCGTCGGTAACCGGGTAAAAGGAGCGATATGTAAATAGAAAAAGCTTTGATAATAAATATATGATAAAAGATGTTAACTGTACTTACGCCGTCAGAACTCATTTCCGGTGGGGAGACAATGGCGTCATTCATGTTGATAATTGGGATTATATTGTAATAAAGAAGCTCGTGCAGCGTCTGTTGTAATATATTACTTGTGAACTCGTTCTGGAAGTCTCGGTGACTCACTAAAACCTGTCAAACAAAATACATGTATGTTATAAAGATTCTTAATTAGACACATAAATGTTCAGTAATTCCATAGTTCAAACTTAGAAAGCCGTGTTTTGTTCGGACTCCCGACTAAAAACATACAAGCGTTCCAGTTTTACTTGTGGGAAGCTTCAGTAACCATTTTGTGAAATATATCTCTGACCGAGCGGGACAAGAACTCAACTCCGGGAATTTTAGCGGGGTTGCTGAAAGTTGCTTTCTACCTTACGAAAAAAAAGCCCCTGAGGGATTCAAACCCAAAAGAAGTAAGAGACGGGAATTTGAATTAACCACTCGACTTCGAAGGCTCCTTTGAGAATCATTATTGCTTGAGATATAAAAAACATGGGTATTTATTTACATTATACATGATATCATAATTACTTGAGCAGTCTTGAACCCGTATTGCGCAAACATTGCTTCATATAACGAC
The DNA here is from genome assembly GCF_026571515.1 of Ruditapes philippinarum. Lineage (NCBI taxonomy): Eukaryota > Metazoa > Mollusca > Bivalvia > Venerida > Veneridae > Ruditapes > Ruditapes philippinarum. Next base: position 46,827 of record NW_026857187.1, read on the forward strand.
ATTAGACCACTTTGTCCGGCCGCTGCACATGCCCTCGGCTCCAGAAACGGGGCCATCTGGAAGACAACAAAACATGTTAAGCTGATATAATCGTTGAATGGTGTTAAAATGTGTATACAACGTTCCATAATATTATACTTATAAACTGATGATATTATAGCTTGGATTGTCAAGCTGCCGTGTACATGTACCATAAAATATACCCTAGTTTTTCAAATGCCATTAATCAACTGAACCAGTCTGACACGGCGATATTACTAGTTTCAGTTACAAGGAATGATGAAATTAAATCACATTACAGACATTATTTACAAAACTTTAAAAAATCACATGTTAATTAAAGTATTCCAGCGTACTCACAGAATTTCCGCCGGCGGAGAGTGTCTGTCGGACGCTCTGCGACATTAGAATCTCGCGTCGGAGTTTCTGTTTGCCGAACGCCACAGCCCCGCTGGTCACCATGCTCATCTGTTTACCTTGTTTCTGCAACTCACATATCTGTAAGAATAATGCATGCTATGAGTGCATGATAAGAACGCCATATAATAACAATCGGAAGTCCTTATCCGAAGATTGACGGAAAGGGTCGAAAAGTTGCGACATTAACGTTCAGACGGGCCAAAAAAGTTAGTCATCAATAAAAACGAATTTTCATTTCGAAGAAAATTTGTTTTCACCATTTATATACCGTCGGTCTGTTAATAACAACACTAATTACTATTATCTTTCTTTGTATACATGTATTTTAGTAAGTTATGATAATATGAAAAGTATGTTAAATGTCGATTAAGGCACTCTTAGCTTATAACCGTATAATAATATTCAAATGACATGTTTTTGCCAAAATGTGTTTAAAATGACTGTTCGTTATCAAATATTGATACTAGGGTTGAGGCGAGGTAAGGAACTTCTAATGTTTGCCCCATTAACCGGATAAGAAAGGGTTCGAACTGTACGTTTTATTCCGTTAATAGAGTAATCAAATACCTGCTCGACGATGGAGGCCAATCTTCCGAGGGCGAGGCCGCACTCATCCTCACGTGTTACCACAGCGCTTCCTAATTTCACTAAAATCCTGTTAGCATCTTTTAAATCCCCACGATACAAGAACCGATTTTCTTTTGAAACATCTGTACTGGCATATCTTAATTGTTTTTGTTTAACATTGACATAAGATGTATGTTGATTATCCCAACTTCTTGAATGACTGTAAATTGTCAACTCACGATATTGTAATACGTTAATGCACGTGTTATTTGTTCTAGAATTAAGAAGTTTTGTTTTTGATAATTGTTTAAAACATTTAGCACAGGTCTGCAAACGTAAAGACGCTCGATTTGAGAATACACACTGCACCATTATCTGAAAGCGAAAAGTGATAACATTTAGTTATATTTTTATTGAAAACATAATTATCAGGTGATTGTAATAATCTATGTTAGAATTTTCACATTAATTTTACATACCTAAGCGTACAGTACTTCCTACTTACCATGGTTACTTCGGGAACACGGGAACAAGAAATATTGTTGTCATAAATTACACTTCACGAAGATGTCCAAACTGATTGACCTCAGTTACTCAAAACACGTGTTTACGATGAATTCGCAATTACGATACATTCGTAAAGTACGATGTCGTGACATTTTTTATCTAATTCTCTATTAAGATCATTTAAACATTCTTCATTATTATTTGGTTATTCAGCTCTATTTTTCTCGATTTGTTTGATTTGACACTAAAATGAAATCTTCCGGAGATAGTTAACATCCAACCAGCTCGACGTGGAAAACTTTTCAGAATAAGTAATTCCATCACTTGTACAAAGTCGATAAGGATTACATTTAAAATTAGGTAACCCCGAAGACTGTCTCGACTTTACCGTGTTAATAACATTAAGGTCCCTGACTCATAAATGTGTCTGCACTGAACTGATAAAGGTTAATTTCTATAACCATAGACTAAAATGTCATCACGGAATAGGTGAATGACTTAAAAGGTCTTGAAAGATGCCACGGAATTTTTAACGTGTACAAGAATGCATGGTACAACAAAAACAGATTTCTACTTACATGGTTTCAAAACAATGTCAACTGTAACTTATAGGTTCTCATTCACATTGAAGTTGCGGTAAAATTGTTAAACGTATTTTAGTATCGAAACATTATATTGCACTAAAATTGCGATAAATATTGAAAGAATATCAAGGAGTAAATTTCTTCAAAATGCATTGAATTTCAAAAGCGTTATAATGGCCTATTCCATTCTGCACATTTCCGGTAGAAATATATTTAAATTAAACAAAAATTATCAAAATTTTAATTCTACTCCAACATTGCCACACGTCGCGTTCTCGCCATAAAGTGATTATACAAAGAAATGGATTAATTCAAGGCTGTTTCATGGCTTCTGTGCGAAACCATTAAAGATCTTGTAACTCAATTTTTTATGATTTTATATCATAAATATGATGCTCAAATGAAGATTTATCAATAACTTCAGTTCCAAAAAGGATTATTTGTAAAAATATTACCGAATTTACATTTCATGTAAGTAAAGGGAGGTGATTAGAAATTTATTTTCGATAAAGTTTAAGCCAATTTTTTCAATAAGAAATGAATGCATATAGTGTAATGATTACTTATAATGCTTTTATACACATTTGCAGTGCATATTTCATATTGTTGGATATTGTTTTAAAAGAATATTCATATACAAATATAAAATATCACTTAAGTGTTGTTGCATTACAACATACAGGGTCTTTAAACAACTAAACTCTTTGTAATATTAACAGTCTTGGAATAAGATAATAAACATACATACATACATACCTTACGTTCATAACCGAACAAAACATATAGTATTGGTATTACTATGTATAAATTTTTTTTTTTTAAAAAGATGTTGAAATAGATTAACAGGCTCCTTTCACCTTATCGAACCTTTACGAAAAAATACAGAATATATAATAATAAATACAGAAAAAAAATCAAGGTAAAACGGTATTCAAAATAGTGTACTCACTGAGAAATTATAATATTCCAGCATTTATAATAATATATCGTTTAAACATGTGATTTAACAACAACCGGCTGAAGTTTTTTGTATGATTTGCATCATTTTTGGGACTTTCGGTTCTTTTAAACACTTTGGTGAAAACCGCTGACGAAGTATTTCATCATCGGTACGCACTGTATATAATTTATTTACATGTACACAAAAAACTACACACAGTTGAGGTTAGTTTGATCTAACGGTGCTTTGTTGAAAAGCTGAAAACTTTTATGCAAGATACCCTAAGGAAATGTTCGCTTGCTTTTTGCTCTAATTTATGACAGTTTAACGATATCAAAAGGCGAAAGTAATAATCATTATATAAATTACTTAGCAAAGTATTATTTAAAGATCCCTTGTTAATCATTATATCGTGCTAAATGAGTATAATAGAGGAACTTCATTTGTATCAAAATTAAAAAATTAAACAGCACAAAATATACATTGTATTTATTCCGGTCGGATTGCACGGATGTGCTACAGGCACGCCTGGCTAGACATGTTAAGTATATATATGTAACTTGCATGACGACGACAGGTTGATGCCCTCGTTAACAGACATGCCTGTAGATGTAGAAAAACGTTTTTAAACATCTTATCAATTTTCAGTAAAGCACCAAAATAAGTGTTTAATGGAAGCTCTTTATTTAGAGATAAATTTGCATTCATTGATCATGTCGTAATCACGAGCTGTCACCTGTGATAATTCATTTATGGGACTATTTTAGTAGCGTAACAACGGTTATAAATTGATAGGTAATAAGAGAGATAACCCAGTGTAATACTTCGACCACGAGCGCAGCGCGTGTCCCGGCCGTTATTTCGTCATCATATGTTTACATTGCATCAACAAAATGTGAGCGTTTCAAGCAGAAAACAAAAATTAAATTAGAATTCGTCACACGATTAAAAGCAGAATGCCATAAGATTAATGCTAATTTTGTGAACATTTTGAATGAAAATATTGAATAAAGAAGGTAGAATCTAATTTACTTTGCACTTAACATAGATTACTAAAAAGAGCTAAATCATAGCCCTTAATGCATTATTCACACAGTAGAAATATGGTGATAGATACTACAAAATCACATTAATAGCACATAACATGCGCACTTGTTATTGAATCTGGAGTCATTTTACTTTTTTAAGTTTTAAAAAAAGTTTGAATGTCCAATACATTGGCTCATCTAGAGGTATGCAACTTTAAACATGCTGAAAAGATCTCGTATAAGAAAAGACATATTAGCATGTAACAAAAAGTATTTCCAATTTCTATTATAAACACGGCGATTTCAATCATTTTTTTGTCAGAACAGCTTATTTTGTATTTTATAGTCATTTCATTTATCATTTTAAAATAGAATTTCTTAGTGGTTCTCCTTCCTTATACGTTATATATCAAGAATGAAAAATAAATGATTAACTTAACTGAATAAGACAAGGGAAACAATCATGAGTATCTTTAATAAAGGTACTCCTCCGAGACGGGACTGGAAATAATGTTTCAGGCTAGGGCTAGAATAATAATCTGTCAGATCATTTGCTTGCTCAGTTCTTCCAGAATATTATTCTGATTTTAAAAATATTATCTAAATTAGAAAAGCGTTGCAACGCTTTCCACTCGAATCAAAAGCGAATCGGGATAGGAATAGCACAAAAATACGATTTTCAAGTTATTACCGAGTATATCTCTTAAAAATCATTTTCATATATTTTTGTTTTATATTATAACAGGGGATTATTTGGAATCAGAATATTTTACTGTTTTGTTTGTTAGATACAAATACATACTTTTATGTACAATTTCGCCATATTTCTTGTCATCGCGACATTTTAGCCTTTTTACCCATATGCATTTTCGACCCCCTCCCTTTTTTAGGCCTCAAATAGTGAAAAAATGTCCTGTTTGGGCCCAAAACACATGTTTTCGTTTGATAAATGTTGTACAAAAATGAGCACTTTTTCGGTGCCACCCATCCCCCTCCAATCCAAAAGGTACCTCAGGGGTTGCCAGACGGGGTATGTGCCCCCTTCTGTTTGGGGATTTGAAGGGGGCGGCAGTTCCCCTCATCGCCAAGAAAATTTTGGACTGATGAGAGGCTAAAAATGACCCCAGGTAGATCATAAGGTAACGTGTAACCAACGCTGAAAAGCCTTTGACTCTATCTGAATCCATTTAGAAGTTGCAGCATATTGAAATCAATTTTGCTGGAAAAAAATCAAAGCAAGATAGTGATTTTTAGCAATTTTGAGATGTCCCCTCGTTGCCATGGTAACAGGAAATTTAAGACTGGGCATGTTGTTACAAAGGCACTGGTCCAGTCTACATTTGTGCCAAGTTCAATTCCTATTGAAGAAGTTTTTATAGTTTTATAGAAATTTGAACTTGTAACGGGAGACTTTTCAATGAAAACAGCCAGCGTGACCCGCTTTTGTCGTGTTACTAATACAATTGAAATACTACTACTATCTTCATACATATCTCGCCCCTCGGTACGTGCGCATCGTTCAGAGGTACAGGGCATCGGTAGAAGATTTGAAGCTTGGCTGAACCTTGCTATTTCCAGGACAGGTCCAGTACTGTAATTTAAATCACAGCGTCGTGTTTGTACATATAGGGGAAGTACTGGAGACCAAAAGTACCACCATCATTTAAAATAATGTTTTGGTAAGTCCAAGCTTTAATTTTGTGTCTCTAATATTGACAAGAGGGCCAAGATGGCCTTAGATCGCTCACCTGACCTATCGAACTCATCCGAGCAATTACCTAGACAAGCATCCTGACCAAGTTTCAAGACACTTGAGTAAAAAATGTGACCACTGGAATGTAATTAACAAGGTTTTTCCACATTTGGGCAGTGTGACCTAGTTTTTGACCCCAAGTGACCCATATTCGAACTTGACCTAGAAATCATCAAAACCAACTTTCTGACCAATTTCAAGGAAATTTGGCTCAAAACAGTAGCCACTAGAGTGTTAACATACAATTTCTATTTTTAGCGCCTTCGACCTAGTTTTTCATCCGAGATGACCAATGTTTGAACATATCCGAGCTATTACTACACCGTAGGGAACGTGTTACAGTATCGCGTTTTTCGGTTACAGTATAGAATTTTCAAGATGGAGGATTATTTATGGGAAGAGAGGTAGGTGATTTTTATTCCGGTCCATTCTACTAATAGTTTAGTTTCTAAAAGATGTTTTTGTGCTTTGCTTGTAAGGGACACAATCCGGTATCTAGTCATATATTTCTTCAGACCCTGCACCGCAGATTTATCTCTATATTGTCTCATAAATGTGCAGATTTGACAGTCTAAAAATTTGAATCGAGAGACCAACGCATTTTTCTCCCATTCCGACATTTTTAAAGCATGCCTAGATAAAGTAAATCTACAAAACGTTAGTCCTTTGTGTTTAGAAACGTTTATAAAAGTAAATGACCAGTTGAACCTACTTTCCTTTTCGTTAAATGCGTTTGAAAAAATAAACTATGTTACAGTATAGAGCTAAATATCTTAGCTCTAGCTCTTTGAGTTCTTTAAAAGAAGATTTTTTAAGTTTTTACTATATGCATATAGGGAAAATCAATGACCCCCCGGGGCAGGGCCAATTTTGACCACGGGGCTTTTATTTGAACAAACTTGGTAGACTCTTATTAGAACATGTTTCATGCTAAATATCTTAGCTCTAACTCTTTTGGTTCTTTAAAAGAAGATTTTTTAAGTTTTTACTATATGCATATAGGGAAAATCAATGACCCCCTGGGGCGGGGCCAATTTTGACCCAAGGGCTTTTATTTGAACAAACTTGGTAGACACCTATTAGAACATGTTTGATGCTCAAAATCTTAGCCATAGCTCTTTGAGTTCTTTAAAAGAAGAATTTTTAAGTTTTTACTATATGCATATAGGGAAAATCAATGACCCCCCGGGGCGGGGCCAATTTTGACCCAAGGGCTTTTATTTGAACAAACTTGGTACACCTATTAGAACATGTTTCATGATAAATATCTTAGCTCTAGCTCTTTGGGTTCTTTAAAAGAAGATTTCTTAAGTTTTTACTATATGCATATAGGGAAAATCAATGACCCCCCGGGGCAGGGCCAATTTTGACCCCAGGGCTTTTATTTGAAAAAACTTGGTAGACACTCACTAGAAGATGTTTCATGCCAAATATCTAAGCTCTAGCTCTTATGGTTTTTTAAAAGAAGATATTTAAAGTTTTTTCTTTCGGTTGCCATGGCAACCAGAGTTCTGCATGGAATTAAATTCTTTGAACAATTTTTTAAGGTGACCACCAAAGGAACATTCCTGTGAAGTTTGGATGAAATTGGCTTAGTGGTTTATGAGGAGATGTCATTTAAAGTAAAAGTTTACGGATGGACGACGGACGAAAAGCGATCACAAAAGCTCACCCTGTCACTTTGTGACAGGTGAGCTAAAAACGGGACAGATCTTTGCAAAAATGACTTGAATTATCTGCCCTTCTAAAATGTTATCATAGTTTGATAATGAACATGTATTAATATTGTATATCAAGTTTAAAATTAAAAGCCTTTATTAGTTTCTGAGAAAATAGACCAGTGTCAACAAAGAGGTTAACCAGGGCTAAAAATCTTATTTGAAAAAGGGGCATATCTTTGCAAAAACTAATATAAGGATTTTCAGTTAATTTATCTGACCTTTCAAAAAGACGTCCTTTTATGACAATAAATATGTGTATCAAGTTTAGAGTGAATAGCTTTTTTAGTTTCTGAGAAAATGGCCCTTAACAATAAAGTAAACGAACAACAACGCCAAGAAGAGGGTCCTGACAATAGCTTCATTTTTTTTCTTCTAAAAGTAGAGTTAAAAATATTTTTGGTACTTTTTGAGTTATAACAGGTGAGGATCAAGGTTTTGCGGATGGACAGACAAAGTTTAACTTCTAGGGGACTAATAACTATATAGAAATTTAAAAAACACCATAAGGCATTTATTTTCACTTCTGTAGAATTTTTAGCACTTTTCTGTAAATAATTATAGATTGCATAATTGATAACAACATACAAAATAAGCCACATTTTGCACTGACATCCTGTTTAAATTACTTCTATATTTCATAGACTATCCTGTTTTATATCTATCAAGACTTTGTTAAATCTGTTTCTATGTTCATGTCAGTTTTTCTGTCTCTCTTGTTATGTGCATTGTTCTTTTCAGAATCAATTTCTACTGACTCCTCCTCCTCTTCATTATCATCCTCGTCATCGTCATCATCATCCTCGTCGTCGTCTTCATCGTCGTCATCTTCATCACCCTCATCATCATCAGAGGGATATCCTCGTATAAATGCCCTCACATCAAGACCGTTGCATTCCTCTTCTAGGCCTTCTATGCCAGTTTTACCAACCAGAATGTAATCTAGACCCTGAAATAAAATGTACTTATGTTATAACAGTGAACATGTTTAATATTAAATACATGTATACAAATTTGGAATAGTCCATTATTAATGTAAAGGGTAATATTTAAGGTCATGTTGTAGCTATTACTGAAAGAGTAAGACCCAATAAAACCCTCAATGTATCATTTACTGTAAAGGCATCACTCATGAGCCTGCTAAACCATGCTTATTATAAACCACTAACCATTTAACTTTGCTGGAACTAAAACTGATTTTGCAGCACAATCAAACTAGGCTCTATACTGTTGGCTGACAAACATTCAATTTTCATCTTGATACCCTAATATTACTTATAATGGACAAATCCAAAAAATGTCAATTGATCAAGTCAGAATGTTAACTTAAGGTTTAAAAAAGGTACCAAGTCTTGAAGTTGGATTAAAATCCATGGTGGCTATTGAAATATGCTTCTATAATGAAAACATTTAAGTTTATTTAACATAAGAAAAATAATTGATAATTTAAGCCCGAAACAATTCATTTTCATCAATTAACACAATTTTATTCATTTACAAAAAATAATTATAAAGTTTGGTAATAATTTGGCTTAAACAGCATGCATGCAATGAATATTTCAGAAAAAAGTAATTTCAGCAATACATAAAGTTCTTTCAAATGAATACAAGGCAGGTATAATAAGACTGTTTAAAAATTTCTTTAACAAGGAAAGATGCTATTAAGAAGAGCTGTCCGTAAGACAGTGAGCTCGACTATTCTCAGTGCTTTAGAGTAAGAAAAGGGGCACAACCCTATAAAAAAGGTAACTTAGAGTTATTGGACCTGTGCCAATCATTTTAGATAATCACAGAGAATAGTGTGTGAAGTTTCAATCCATTTCATTCAGTAGATTTTGAAAAACTTAACAAAAATTTGACAGTGATGCCAACACCAAAGCCAGGGTGATAACAGTAGCTCTTCCTTTTCATTGAATAGCCGTGAAACAATTGAAAATGATAAAAAGAATTAACACTGTGTTTACCTTCCAATGGTCAGGTTTATCCTGTATTGCATTATCCCGTAGATCAAATTTTGTGAGCTTCGCCAGAGCTAGAAGTGTATCATCACTTACAGACATCACCTCATTTCCTGTCATATGTAATGACATCAACTCAACACAGTCTGTTAAACACTCTGGTATTGATGAAAATTTGTTCCTATTTAAATCTAAATAAACTAATGACTTCAGATTTGAGAATTGTTTAGGAAGTGAGTCTAATATGTTATTTGCAAGGCAACACCATCGTAACATTTTGAGATCACCAAATGTTGACGGTAATGATGTCAATCTATTCCCTTTCAAGCTCAGAGTTTGTAGACTAGAGAGACATCCAATCTCTTCTGGAATATTGATAAATTCACATTCAACAAGCCACAAATGTGTCAATGAAGTAAGCTGACCTATTTCTGGGGTCAAAATATTCAATGGATTATGACAAACACTGAGAAGTTTTAAATTTGTCAACTTTGATATTCCTGTTGGTAGCATGGTGAAGTTATTGTTGTCTAAAGTTAACTCCTCTAATTGGACTAGGGTCATGATCTCTGAAGGTGGCATCAATAGCTTGTTATCATTAAGTAATAGTTTCTTCACTTTACATAGCTGATGTATATTACTTGGTAAAATCGTCATATTTCTGTTACTCAGATTAAGTAACTCTCTTTCATTTGCTATGGCTTTCTTCAGAAGATTCTCTATCTCCAGTAAGTCCATTCTAGAGTCATTCTAGACATGTCAACATGGTGTGGACATCATCCCTCTATCTCTGCAAACAATTACAACAAAAGAAAATTTAAAACATATACTGTAAGTATTCTTATCACAATTTAGTCCATGGTGGTTATACCTGCCATGTTATGTTTTTTTAACTTTTTTTATCAGTGACCTACATAAAGACAGGTGTAAAGCTTTAACGAAATACCTTGAATGACTGTGAAGATCAAGCAGGTGAAGAACGAACTTACAAGCAAAATCTCAACATTCACAATGGGTAATAATTTAATAAATTTTAATAATTAAACTAAAATCTATGATAGCTTATTTGAATTTATATTGTTGATTTATATTGTTGGAAGAAAGACCTCATGTGTACCTTCTTTAGTTTAACCACCAACCTTTCGTAAGCTAGCTGGATATCTTCCTTTCAGGAAAGAATTGAAAGTTTCTAACAGGATTCATACCAACAGCAGTGAGGGGCCAGTGATTTTAAGTCAGCAACCTTTAAACCACTCCGTCATGGAGGCCCTAGATCTATGGTTAAGTTATCGCCTTATGGGTCTTGGTCAGTGACAGAATAAGGGCATGAATATATGTAAAAAAATTCATGTGAGTACAGCGAATAAACTTGCTAGCGAAACAAGCAATGTTCTAAACTCAAAAGAATATGATTCTATTAAAATCTATGCTTAAGTAATGTGTCTTAAAAGTGATCTATAATAATATCCCTAAGGACATGTGTGAGATTTCAAGTGAAAAACCTTAGCAGTTCATAAGTTAATTAAGTTATAAATGCTAGAAAAAATGTAAGGAAGCAAAAGTTACACACATTCAATGCCTGGCCAAATAGAATAGTCACATTATACTTTAAAAAGTCAATCTTGAAAATATTCACACATTTCATGATAGGTTTTATTGGAATAAAGATTCATAAATGCCTTGGTTGCACATTTTAAATTTTTCCTTTATTAGGGATAAATAATTTATTCAGGATGTTAATGCCAGGACATAAACAAATCAAATAGCATACAAATGTATTTGGTTGATAAAAGAATTTACAGGAATATAATCAGACAAAATCTCTTTGTTCATTCTGCCATAACCTAACTGAAGAAAGTGTTGATATAAATAAAGTTAAGATCTCAGACTTATATACCAATATTTTTCTACAATTCCGTTTTATGAATTCTTTGAATATGAATACTGTTAAATTTAAAAACATGGCCAGAAACCACATACTGCTGATTGTAAATGTCAAGGCCACCATTTTGTGTAAACAGTGACTTTGGACTGCATGCTCGGTAAAATCAAGTTACATGTATTAAATAGGGGTACAATAACAAACTTTTAGCAAAAGCAAAAATCTTCAAGTTGAAGCAACAGTTTATTGGTGATATATTGCATATATTGACAGTTGCAAACATTGACAGTATTGTGGTGAAGTATGGTAGTGTAACCGTAATCCGGAACATACGTTCCCGGAAGGTATGAGATCTAGTCCGGGCAAGACGAGGACGATTCCTAGCCGCCATCTTGGAAGAAGGTAATTTAGAACAGCAAGATAAATCCGAAGAATCTGAGAGATATAAATAGTCATCCGTACTGGGAAAGTGTTTCAAGGTAAGCAGAACACTTTAGTATTTCAGGACCCCTATAATTGACGAGATTTTTGCAACATACAAAATGTGTTGTTTTACCCACATCTAGGTAGATTTTGGGCTTCAGCACAAAGAATTGCAACTTTTATAATTCACTGCTTGACAACTGTAAATGGGATAATTTCATTAAATTTACAATGTTATGACTGTAGTGATAACAAATATTTCTTTAGCGGCGTGGTTGAGTGTCTGCCATGTAGGCCTATTCAAAAGGTTCAAGGTTTAAATCTTGGTTGTTGCCTGATGATTTTTAGCTTTACAATATCATGAATATGACATACATGTTCTCAATAAAATGTGTCTTATATTTCCATGCTGTGTAGTTTGGGATCATTATTACCAGACATATTGCCTTTATGATGATGGCAGGAACTTGAAATTTAGCAAACTCCTCGCAGCGGTTACTTCCCCTGATCTGTACAGTAACCACTGCCACCACAAGTAAATTCGGTCGAATATAGCCGGATATATTTTTTTCACTTTTAATTTTAAAACAGAATACGTTATATCATTTTAGTTTTCTTTCGTTAAATAGTTATGCTTAATGTACAAGAAAGTAAAAAATTATACGTATAAAAATTATTTTGTAAACATAACGAAAGATATTTTCACTGTGACACCGTATGCATAGTAAACAATGGCAGAATATAATCAGTTTTTGAACGATTGCACAAAAATATTTGATCCGGCACTTGTTTTAAAGTGATAACAAATTGTGTGTCTTGAACTTATTTTGTCTGGTAAGGATGTAATTATAAATCTGCCAGTTTGATATGGGATCCTTGGCGTTCTGAAACTGGCCGCCATGTTTTTGTCACATGATACAACTATCATCACGTGATTTCAGTGGTGGCAGTGGTTAAAGTAGCAAAGCGTGACGTAACCGCTGTGAGGAGTTTGGAAATTTAGTTTGACCAGAGGCAGAGACATGCAAAATCAATAAGCGTCCAGGTAACATTGATAATTAAATGTACATCTATATACATAATACGGTGTTTGTGTGGTGTAAATCGAGAAATCAAACCAATATTTTTGCTCACCATTTAAGAATATTGCTTGAAAATCTTGATTAGTTAAGAAAACATTCTTTTGAACAAGAAAATAATTGACTTGCAGGTAAATAATATTACGATAAAGATCGTTGCTGGGGACGCTTGAAATTTTTGTCTTGGTTAAACTCTGTTTTACCCGTATTATATTTCAGGCACTCAATTTTATTCGATGTTGGTTTGTTGATCAATATTAATATTAATAATAATCAATATTATTTAAAGTGTACATCTTGTATGATATGTGCATTGTTTGTTTATGTAAAATAAAGAATTATTGCAAAGGAAAAATTGTTCAGCTTTTTACAGGTTTCGCGTGATTAACCTTGATTACATGGAGTGATGTTTTTAAGGTAAGATAAGAATTAAGACAAGATAATCTTGATAAGTTGTCAAGGCCTAAGAACAATGCAGCATATTAAGCTTTAAGATTTAGATTGATAGGAAACGTATATCTTTAGATTGAATGATTTGCAGAATGTATATACAGGGAACAATATGTTTAAATTGGTGCTTTTCACTAGTTCAATCTGATATGTGTAATATTGTCAATGGTCATGAGTCACGCTCAGTGGCATATCCAAATGTTTCGGTTTAAGGTTTAAATTTGTTTTTTGTTTGTTTGAATTTTCAGTCCCACTGATTGCAACTTTCCAGCGTCATTGTTGGGGGAAGACCTCAAGCGCCCCCTATTTTGCCTTATTACAAGCACAAGCTGGCACTTGAGAGTAGAACCACGTACCGATTGACTTTCCGTAACCTTGCTGGTCCAGTGGATACATGTAGTTTCCTCACATTAAAGAATCTAAAAGTCCCCGCCCGGACTCGACCCCACAGTGGTTTGGGCCGAGAGGTAAGTAATGTGAAGTCGGTGAACTTAACCAATAGGTGAATAAAATAGCTTATTGCAATTTTAAATATATTCATATCAATTATAATAAACAATGATTCTGAGGAACAGAAAAAATATAACGACACTGAAAATTCTCTTTTTATATAGAGGCAAATACGTTCAAACACTGTATCAAGACAAATGAAATAAGCTTAAATTTCAAAATATCAGTATCTTTAACAAGTTTCAAACAAAAATGTACTGAAAACCATCGAAACATTCTCCAGATCATAAAAAGCTCATGAATACAAAAAGGCGCGATAAAAGGCGACACCCAACAATAAAAAGACAGATAACATACAGAAAAGAGGAAGATACGGAGAAACATGAACAAAAAAATAATGAATACATAGATCCAAAAATACGTCTGCCAAATTATCGATAATTATTTTTTTTATTAAACACAGAGACTATTATTACAGAAATATAGCTCTGTAGTGAACAAAAATACTTCATGTATACATATATAGTATTGTGCAACATTTTAACAGTTGCCGAACATTACTGTGACCAGAAAGAGAGATGCTAAAAACGTTAAACACAGAAATGTTCTAAAGCGTTTTCTGCAAAATTCTAGTTGATAGGTTAACGCATCACAGAAACCATAGTAATTCGATTTTATTTTCATTATCTCCCCGCAAGATTTCAAAATTAGCATTTTACAAACATAGATGTATAACATATATCATATTAACGATTTTTATCATGCTTTAATTAAAAAAAAGACACACAAAAAAACATTATGAAATAAACCTAAAAATAAGCGACCATACAAAAATACAGCTCACAAAAGTCACGGTTTACTCGAAATAATTAGTTATTTTACATTTAAAATACATCTCTTTTAATCAAACATGCATTAGCCATTATAATTCTTCTCGCACATGTGTATTTTCTCATATTACGCTATATACGTGAATCAGCTTCTTATACTTTTAGATTGATTTTTCGACTTTTATTTTTTACTAACAGTCAAATCAATGGTTCCGTTGCAACTTTGTTGTGAAATTGTGTGAACAAAATATAAATACAAAGATCAAAGAAGAGCTGCGTATGTGGACGTTCAGCCACTTAAGACTAACGGAAATGCGCCCGGTCTAGGGCGCCTAACAGAAACGCGCAAAATACGGGAAGACTAGTAACATTTCAAAATAATTTTCCATTTTAAGTCAAACCAGATATCTTGAACATCCGCTCAAACATGGATACAATACATTTTTTTGGAGGTGCGTCAATGTCTATTAATAATAGTCAATTAAGTGAGTCAATTGAAATATTTCTTGTTGCCCATTTTTTTTAAAGAAGGGCGATATAGAAATAACCGTCTGACGTCTGCCCCCTACATGTCTGTCCGTGTTTCACAAGTCTTGTCGGGTCCATACCACAGCCATCCATCAAGGATTATGAAATAACTTGGCACACATGTCCACCATAATAAGACAACGTGTCGTGCGCAACACTCAAACGCCCACCTCATAGGTCAAGATCACACTTGGAGATTAAAGGTCAATTCTGTCTGATGACGGGTAAATGTCATGTCTGCAGTTAATTACTTTTACAGCAATTCAGGGATCTTAACAAATAACTTGGCACAAATGTTCATCATATTACGAAGACTATTCATGCGCACCACCCAAACCTTTACCATGTAAGAACATGCCCACACTTAATTAGAGGCCAAAGCTTCACATGGTCTGTTATAGGGACTGTATTGTGTCCGGTCCACAACTTTTCCATTTATCAAAGGTTTTGAAAAAGGCTTGCACCATATTAATACAATTGTCGAACACAACAACAGATTCATACCATAAACACCACTTTTGAGGTCACACTATGAGTTAAATTCTTAACATGGTTTATATTTTCCTTGTCCGGAGATTTTTTAACTCCAATGTAATAAAATATATTCCAGTGAAACTTAAACACTAAATTTATATATAACAGTGAAATGGGTGCATTGCAATTAAGAGAGCCATAACTTTATTTTAAATAATCTCCTTTTATGAATTTAGTTTCAGTAAAAACTGCTCAAATGTATTTTTATTGACAAATTCAATAAAGTTATTTCATGAATTGATTGTGCAGATATAGCAAATATCTTGTTTTTGTACTGAAAGTCCAGAGACATCAAACTTAACCCTTTACTTCATGAGCATATTGTGAAAAATGAAGACCCTCCTATTACAAGTTCAAACTGCTATGAAACTATGAAAAATGCTTCAATACTGATAAAACTTGGCACATACAATGTATGTTGACTGAACCATAGCCTCTGTCACAGTATGCTCAATCTTAAATTTCCTGTTACCATGGCAACGGAAGGACGTCTCAAAATTGCCAAAAAACACTATTTTGCATTGTTTTTTTCCCATAAAAACTGATTTCAAAGTGCTGCAACTTCTCAATGGATTGAGATAGAGTAAAAGGCTTTTCAGCGTTTATCAAAAGTTATATTACGACCGACCTGAGGCCATTTTAGCCTGTTACTTGTCCAAAATTTTCTTGGCGAAAAAGAGGGCACATCCCCCTTCTGGCAACCTCTTGATGTACCTTTTTGTTAACGGGCGGCGCCGAAAAAGTGATAACATTTTATCAACAATTCTCAAACGAAAAACTGTGTTTGTGGCATTTTTTTAATGTTCGAGGCCTCCAAAAAGAGAAAAAAGGGGGGGGGGGGGGGGCGAAAAGCTGTCAAAACACATCTATATGAAGTAAAGGGTTAAAAGAGATAATTTAATTTTACTAGTGTGTGCTTCTTGTGAAACTTCCCTTACCACATTGGTAACACTGTAAAATTTATTGTTGTACTAGAAAAAAGTGCAGTACAGACTACAGAGTATATTGTTTGATAGAATTCTCATATAGAAACAGGATCTATATATTAAAATAAATATAATGAAAGTCCTTGAACGAGTCATCCATTGAAAAAAATGAAAATGTATGTTGCATATTTTTATAATTCTACTTATTGATTATTAATTATGCCTTAATGCCAGCATCATAAAGGAGTAAAACAAGGTACGTGCATAAATTGATTTTCTCGATCTAATCCTATAATTATAGAACGGTCTCATATTTTTAGGAACAGATTTTATCAAAGAAATTATCAATGCTACTTCCGGTTAAAAAGTAACTTCCGGTTAAGACAATTTAGACAAAATTTATGATTTCTTAGCATTTTAGCGAATTCGATGGATTCATATGACATACTTGCAAATCAGCCTGTTGTCATAGACAATGTAAGAATCGATTAACTTTATATTGTTGTGCAATTTTGAGAGATATTGTCTTTTATTTGACGAATGAGTCATGATCGGTTTTCTTTGATTTTTGTCTGCAGCCGCAGCTGTCATACAAAAATAATAAGTAAATTGACATAATTTGACGTTTATGTTTTAAAATGATACCTTGATTTACTGCATTTATGTTTGGAAGAACTGTATGCATGGATATTGCTTAAGAGATCATTATTCAAAATAATTTGTTAAAAAGGTGTGACAACACCTTAGGGATTATGGGGTTGAGCCGGTAGTCAGACTATTCTCTCCCTTACCAGTTCCTCCCCTGACGTTTCCTCCCTGACGGTTCTCTCCCTATTTTGGGGGAGAACTGTCTGCATATTTGCAAATTAGAAGACAGTTCCTCCCCATTTTTATTTTTATAATTACATTATTAATAAAGTATTTAGATGATAAATAAATGGGTAAGTTTATTATCAATTGATATAAAGTAGAAAAAAATAGATTTTATTGAAGTCTTTAGATGTTAAATAAATGGGTAGGTTTATTATAAATTGATATAAATTAGAGAGAAAAATACTTTAATGAATACTTTTATTCAGATGTTTAATTCAGGTTTCAATTTTGTTAGCATCATCAGCAACAATAAATCGGTAAGTTTATTATCAAAAATTAATATAAATTAGAGAAAAAAATATTTTATTGAAGTATTTATATGTTTAATAAATTTGTAACTTTGTTATCAATAGATATAAATTGAATTAGAAAAACTTTTTGTTTAACATATAATAATAATTGATCGATGTTGATATTAGTTAATTATTCTGATTTTTAATTAGATGTAATGTATACTTTTTTATGTGTTTAGTCATTGAAAATAATTAAAGAATAATTTACTTGATTAGGATAATCATAAGATATTATTTTTTTTTTTGATAAATAGAAATGAAATTTATAGGCAAAAAATGATTACTGTAATAAATTCTAATTGCTAAACTTTTGTATATAATGAAAAAAGGAGTTCAATACACACATGTATGCGTTAAGTTTGCTGTCAGTGATAATTGAGGTGTTTATTAATTCATTACTCAAGAATCAAGGTGTTGATTAGATTAAAATAGCTGTGAAAAGGTGTTGATGAATAAGTATTATATTAGTTATTTGGTGTTATATATTGTTTCAAGTTAATGACTACATGTTTTTAAATCAATTTCATAAAAAAGTAAATGTGGGATGTGTTTGCATACCAGTTGTTGTTTATTTATTTTCTAGAACATACTTGTTTCCACCTAATTCACTATTTAACAAATAAATGAACATCACAAGCTAGACCTTAACATAATTACAGGTGTATATCAATCACTGTCCAATGATCTATATCTCTCACAATAAAGGTGTTGATAGGATAAAGGTGTTAAATTTACAAACACAATTCAGCTGATAAACATAAAACATAAAATGCAGTTAATATCAAACACATTCCTTTAATAATCTTCATTATGAAATATTATTAGATTAAGTCAAAACTAAAATGATAACTTATAAAAATAAAATTGGGGGAGAACTGTCTGCATATTTCAAATTTGGGAGAGAACCGTCAGGGGAGGAAACAGTTAGGGAGAGAACCGTCAGGGAGAGGAACTGGTAAGGGAGAGAAAAGTCTGTCATTCGGTTGAGCCTAAGGGTAAATTCGGCCTCTTCATACTTGGCAAGGGTCGACTCAGCCAGCAAATGAAAAGATCATATGAATATGGCAAAGCTTTAAATTGAGCACGATTTACTTTAACTGTAAAAGTATAAAATAATTGTTCATTTTTATTTAACATTTTCAGTTTTAAAACTGTCAGTTGATATTTTATACATTGCTTCCGTTTATTCTGGTTCCCTGTCGTATTATGGTTCCTGTAAGAGTGCACAGGACACCAGTCTACAATCCATTTTCAATTAGAATTCCTCGGCTTTTATCTTTATCTTGTAATTCGAAAAGTTGTCAATTCAGTACTTCCGACTAGCTAAATTTCGGAAAAGACTCAACTCGGCCCTATACCAACTCGGCACGGGTCAACTCAGCCCACTTTACAAAAATATATATAACGTATTAACTTTGCTTTGCATGTTGTTAAGGTAAATGAATAATAAGATTTACAGGGTTTTACATCTCTTTGAAATTTTAGGGGTCCAGTGGATGCACAGCCTAGAAAAGTAGGGGTCCAGGCCTGAATTTTAGGGGTCGAAAATTATATTCACTATAAAAGACTATGAAGACCACTCTATTTTGCTTAAAATCGTTTATTTACCCTGTAAGAAATGTGCATGTATATTGTACTGTTTTCATAAGAAGTATATGATTTCAATATCTTTTATCACTAGGTTTTTTATAGCATTTTAGTAGCCCTTTACAATAATATCATGTGCTATTTCCAAGGCTTATAAGTCTTTGAGTTGCTGGAATGTCAAGTTTTAGTAGCATATTTTGTTATTGACAAGGTGATTACACCAACAGACTGAAAATTTGTACTGATCTATTTGTAAATATTTTAGCTGAACAAGTAAACACACAATAGATATCTTAACAGACCAGTCAGCTAAATATGTTGCGTTTTTAAAAATATCATAAAACAAAAGGCTGACAAAACCGCTTATGCACCTCCCCATAAGCTGGGACATACTTGATGTCCCAGTCATAAATTAAGTTCGCCGAAACCATTATATTTATAACACCAACGATAATAACATACCCAGTGACTTAATTTCTAACACTTTTTCATATAACACTTTGCAAAAAGCACTGGATTTTTTATTTTCGCTGTTCATGTACAAAATACAATCGCCGAACTGGTAGATCGACATTGGAAACGCTAGCCAATAGTAATTGCTTGTTATAAATAGTCCATCTAAATATAGCAATAGAAAAACCAAAAACAGCTACCAAAAATAGATTTTACGGTAAACGTCATCAGTTACTGTAGCTTGCACTATAAACGTCATCAATTTCTGCAGCGGGCACTTGCAAATAACATGCGCAGTAGATTTCAATTATGTTAACTTCCGAATAAACAATGCAAGCATTAGGTTTAAATGGAATTTTATGAGCTTCGAGAAGAAAGAGATAAAATCATGTCGGGTCAGAAACAATAATATCTATTGTCTAGAATTATTTTTGTGCGTACACTTGGACGCAAGTGGATAACTTATATGCGTACATGTCAAAATTTATGCGTATAAAACCCTGGATTTAGAAATATCTTATTATTATATAATTATACATTGTACTTCTGTCGAAATAAAGTATATTTAGAAAAAAAAATGTTATTTATTTGTCTTGCAGATTCGATAACATTAATAAAGATCTAATAAAAATGTGTTTCCTTAGATGCATTTTGTTTGTAAAGTTATATTTAAAAAAAAATGAAACAAAAACGTGTTCACTTAATATCATACACTTAATATCATAAGCTTCTAATTAATTGCAGGTGGTCACTAATCAAATTTGAATGAATGAGTCAATCATAATTATCACCTAATTAATCGGTATCCTTAACATACACATTGATTGATAATAATAGCCCGTGATAATAGGAGTCCTTTATTAACATGTCTTTTACCAATTTCATTTAATTTGTTTGTAATTGTCAAAAGCTTTAATTTAAGATTATCATAAAAAAGAAACAACCCTTTGATCTCATACAAAATTGTGATGGAATACTTGTGTATACATTCACGTTTATACTATAGTATAGATATTTTCATATAGACTTATTTTCATTAAAGTAACTTCTGTTTGAACGACCCTGTTTTCAATTATCTTTTATTTCAATATAGGCCTATATCATTTTTATACAGATCTTATTTTCGTAATTTTTTCCCTCTCCGTGTATATTTAAACACATTGACACTGAAAGTATAAAACATTACGGTTAAACCTATCACGTGTCAGAAATACATTGACATACCTAATCGGTTAAAGATATCTTTACTTGCAATGCCACTGATAAGAAAAGCCTGTCTGCTGCTAGTTCGAAAACTGTCAATCCGTGTATTATAAATTATTTTTTACAATAATTACAATAAATAGTGATAACACAAACCTAAATATTAATAATTGAAAAGTGGGCCGAGATGACCCGTACCGAGTTGTTATATGGCCGAGCCGACTCGGGGGGCCGAGTACGTTTTAGGGCCGAGCTGACCCCGATTCCTAAATTTCTATGTTTCTTTTAATTTTAACAAATGTAAAATTTTTACTGAAACAATCTTTACATTTTTTTTAATACTTTTTGGCTTTGAAAGAGCCCTTTCATGCACCAATTCACCAGACATACTTAGATTCCATAGAGTCAATTGTCAGAATCAACTATGGTGGCATGGTAGTGCTTGTTTTTTAACTCATTTTTCCCCCTTGAAACCACTGTATTTAATTAACAGTTATGTATTTACAGGGGTCTGGTATAATCAAAGCTGGTTTTGCTGGAGATCAAGTTCCAAAGTACCACTTTCCAAATTTGTAAGTATTAAATGTCTTTTTGATTTGAAAAGAAAAATCATCATTTATTGCTTGCTCAAACTTTTAACCAATATTTATTTTCTCCATGCAGTTGCTCATAATAAGCATGAAGCTTACAATTGATGGTATAATAGTTATAATAAAATTATACTCATTTCTAGAATATCATTCTAAAAGTTACATGTAAGTATGCACTCTGCTTCATTCACATTAATAAATAATATGAAAATTTGAAATATCACTTCAATGACTGCAAGAAACTTCTCCCACTTGTATTTTGAAAAACTTTAATTTTTTAAATGCATAAACAGAGCTCCAGATATTTATTTAAAGTAAAGGGTAAAAAATGCACTCTGACAAAAGTAAGGGGTAAAATTTTGCATATTTTTTTTGTTTTTGTTTTTTTTGTAATCAATTGCATTGCCTTTTTAGCTCACCTGAGCACGAAGTGCTCAAAGGTGAGCTTTTGTCATCACTCTGCGTCCGTCGTGCGTCGTGCGTCCTTCAAAAAATGGCGTCAAACTTTTCAAACAACATCTCCTCCTAAACTACATGGCCAATTGCAACCAAACTTTACAGAAATGATCCTTAGGTGGACCCCTTTCAAAGTTGTTCAAAAATTTAAATTCCATTAAAAACTCTGGTTGCCATGGCAACCAATAAGAAAACTTAAAAAATCTTCTTCTAAAAAACCGTAAGAGCTAGAGCTTAGATATTTGGCATGAAACATCTTCTAATGAGTGCCTACCAAGTTTGGTCAAAATTGGCCCCGCCCCAGGGGGTCATTGATTTTCCCTATATGCATATAGTAAAAACTTAAAAAATCTTCTTTTAAAGAACTCAAAGAGCTAGAGCTAAGATATTTAGCATGAAACATGTTCTAATGGGTGTCTACCAAGTTTGTTCAAATAAAAGCCCTGGGGTCAAAATTGGCTCCACCCCGGGGGTCATTGATTTTCCTTATATGTGTATAGCAAAAACTTAAAAAATCTTCTTTAAAAAAACCCAAATAGCTGGAGTTTAGCTATTAAGCATGAAACATCTTCTTGTGAGTGTCTACAAAGTTTGTTCAAATCAAAGCCCTAGGGTCAAAATTGGCCCCGCCCCGGGGGTCATTGATTTTCCTTATATGACTGTGTATAGCAAAAACTTAAAAATCTTCTTTGAAAAAACACAGATAGCTAGTGTTTAGATATAAAGCATGAAACATCTTCTAGTGAGTGTCTACCAAGTTTGTTCAAATAAAAGCCCTAGGTTCAAAATTGGCCCCGCCCCCGGGGGTCATTGATTTTCCCTATGTGCATATAGTAAAAACTTAAAAAATCTTCTTTTAAAGAACTCAAAGAGCTAGAGCTAAGATATTTAGCATGAAACATGTTTACATGGGTGTCTACCAAGTTTGTTCAAATAAAAGCCCTGGGGTCAAAATTGGCCCCGCCCCGGGGGTCATTGATTTTCCCTATGTGCATATAGTAAAAACTTAAAAAATCTTCTTTTAAAGAACTCAAAGAGCTAGAGCTAAGATATTTAGCATGAAACATGTTCTCATGGGTGTCTACCAAGTTTGTTCAAATAAAAGCCCTGGGGTCAAAATTGGCCCCGCCCCGGGGGTCATTCATTAGCTTGACTTTTTTTTTTTAGATATATACATATTATATATATACATATATATATATATATATATATATATATATATATATATATATATATATATATATATATATATATATATATATATATATATAAATGTATATATATATATAGATATATATATATAGATATATATATACATATTATGTGTGTGTGTATATATATATATATATATATATATATATATATGTATATATATACATATATATATATATATATATATATATATATATATATATATATATATATATATATATATATATATATATATATATATATATATATATATATATATATACATGCATACATATACAACCAAGTTTGTTCAAATAAAAGCCCTGGGGTTTAAACTGGCCCCACTCCAGGGGCCTATATACAGGTGAGCGACTTTGGGCCATCATGGCCCTCTTGTTAAAACAATATGTCAGGCTGACTAGGTTTTCTTTGTATGAAAACAAGTACAAACAAAATATTTTTTCAGTGTGAAACAACTCAAAATTTTCTTTGTACAACAACAATCACTTTTATTAGAAGCCACGTCACAATAGTAACAATATGACTAATTAACATAAAATAAAGAGTGGGTAACATGATACGTAATACAAATTTTACTTTAAACGTTATTTTCATCACATGGGGACAGTAATTATATTGTCAAAAACTGCTGCAATGTTGTTCATGTTTCGAAGTATACATTTATGATTAATTAATAAATAGTAAGTACATGTACATACATGTATGTCATAAAATATATGTATACATCTAGAAGAGGTGTAACAAAAGAGAGAAGTAGAGCATTACGATATTTATAAAAAAAACACAACAAATTTTGTTATTATTTCTTTTATCAATTGTATAGCTATTTCTTAAATTATCATACATACTAAGGTACACTTATGCTAACAGCTGTACACAAAGGAATATCAGGTGGCGTGAGAAAATGCTAATACGTTACTACAGCTGCACGCATTTTACGTACACAGACACTACTACGATATTGAAAATATTTACAACCGCTAAGAAAGGCTATAAATATTAAATCATTTGTTACTAAGATAGTCAGGGAGCAATATATTAAAATTAGGTAGAACATGAATTCATTTGGATTTAACTAAGAAAATCATTAAGCCTGTTTTGTTCTAGCTATTAGTCTTAAAACGTTCAATAATAGAACGTGCTAAAAATACAATATTTTAACCCATTGCTTCATGAGCATTTTGTGAAAAATGGCTGTTTTCATTGAAAAGTCTCCCGTTACAAGTTCAAATTGCTATAATACTATAAAAACTGCTTCAACACTAATCAAACTTGGCACAAATGTTGACTGGACCATTGTCCTTGCAACAACATGCTCAGGCTTAAATTTTCTGTTACCATGGCAACGAGGGGACATCTCAAAATTGCCAAAAATCACTATTTTGCGTTGATTTTTTCCATCAAAATTGATTTCAAAGTGCTGCAACTTCTCAATGGATTGAGATAGAGTCAAATGCTTTTCAGCGTTGGTTACACGTTACCTTATGATCAATCTGGGGTCATTTACAGCCTCTCACAAGTCCAAAATTTTCTTGGCGATGAGGGGGACTCCGCCCCCCTTCAAACCCCCCCAAACAGAAGGGGGCACATCCCCCTTCTGGCAACCCCCTGATGTATCTTTTGGTTGGGGGGCCGCGCCGAAAAAAGGGTCACTTTTTTTAACAACATTTCTAAAAAAAAACCAAGTGTTTGGGGCCTAAATAAGGCATTTTTTCATCATTTGAGACAACAAAATGGGGGGGGGGGTGAAAAAGGCGTTAAAAGGCGTGTATATGAAGTAATGGGTTAACAGAAAATGATGAAAATACTTGAAATTACCCTAAATCGCGTTTTTTCATGTTTAAACATGGCCTGTCATATAAATTTGAAGAAAAATTGTTGTTTTGTAGATTTTTTTATTTTTTTCATTAACCCATTGCTTCATGAGCATTTTGTGAAAAATGGCTGTTTTCATTGAAAAGTCTCCCGTTACAAGTTCAAATTGCTATAATACTATAAAAACTGCTTCAACATAGGGGTGTCATCGATTCAATCGATATCGGTGTATCAACGATCTTTGTTATCCGATTCGATATCGATTCCATTTTTTAAATATCGGATATCGAATGCACATATATTTTTAGCTAAAGAGACTTCAGCGAACAGGTTTTATAGAACTGACAGACCTGTTTACTGTCGCAAAACGTCAAAATAAAAGCGACATGTAAAGTTATGGATGCCAGAAACATTTTTTTTTCTAAAAATGAAAACGGAAATCAATGCCAAAGTTACCTCCCAGTGTTTTTAACGAATGCTGCCTAATTTCGTTGTAATCTCTCACGTCTGCTAAGTGGATGTCAATACCCCTCAATTCAGATTTTAAAAAGGGAAAATGCCAAGAAAAAATTGTCAGTGTTTCTTTGTAAAAATTATGATTACAAAATGTTAAACTTTAATAATTATTCAGGTTCTAAACACTACAATTTGCCAATTAAACCCGGCTTTATTAGAGCGGCAAGGACGGGATTTAGCATGATCAGTTACTACGTAATAGCAACAACAACAACAAAAGTAAAATGGAAAAGGCTTTAAACTTTATAGTTACTAGTCATTAGTTTTCATTTTTAGCTGTATAAAAAAAGAAACAAATTGTTCAGTTTTCATAGTTTATCTTTTTTGCATTTGTCTATATATAACTGCTTTGTCAGTGTCCTTAGGAAACATTTAAAAAGACTTGAAAGCTAAAATTTAACCTGGCAATCGATATATCGCTGTATCGCCGATAATTCATTACCAGGGCCAAAACACCATTTTTGGGGAAGGGGCCTCAGCCTTTTTCTTGGGGAAAATATCTGTGATTTTGGCGTACTTGGGGGAAAGGGGTCTCAAATTTAATACAAACTTTTAACAAGTTCTTCAAAATAGAAAAGCAAAAAGCACAGGGAAATACTAATAAGACAGTAAAGACCTTAATTCAACACCATCATTTAATTTTGTTCTAAATTCTATGGGAAATTTTAAAAGACTGGGGAATTTTGAGGACCAAAGTGGGGAAAAAAGAGGCTATTTTGGTTGGGAAGTAGCCTATATTCGGCCTCTACAAAGAAGGGTTTTTTGGCCCTGATTACCGATAGATCGATACAAAAATCCTTATCGATGACACCTCTACTTCAACACTAATCAAACTTGGCACAAATGTTGACTGGACCATTGTCCTTGCAACAACATGCTCAGGCTTAAATTTTCTGTTACCATGGCAACGAGGGGACATCTCAAAATTGCCAAAAATCACTATTTTGCGTTGATTTTTTCCATCAAAATTGATTTCAAAGTGCTGCAACTTCTCAATGGATTGAGATAGAGTCAAATGCTTTTCAGCATTGGTTACACGTTACCTTATGATCAATCTGGGGTCATTTACAGCCTCTCACAAGTCCAAAATTTTCTTGGCGATGAGGGGGACTCCGCCCCCCTTCAAACCCCCCCGAACAGAAGGGGCACATCCCCCTTCTGGCAACCCCCTGATGTATCTTTTGGTTTGGGGGCCGCGCCGAAAAAAGGGTCACTTTTTTTAACAACATTTCTCAAAAAAAACCAAGTGTTTGGGGCCTAAATAAGGCATTTTTTCATCATTTGAGACAACAAAATGGGGGGGGGGGGGGGTTAAAAAGGCGTTAAAAGGCGTGTATATGAAGTAATGGGTTAAGAAGATCAAAATTTTCTGATAATAATTCCTAAAATTTCAACACGTTTGGTCTACTAAAATAATAATAAGTTGGGATGTATCGCTTTCTTTGTAGAGGCAGACATTCCTAGACTAGGATATACAGATACCCAGGTCTGGTGTTTAGGATACACATCAAAATAATGATAATTATTTCAAAACATCTTGTTTTGAAATATCGAACTTAAACACTACTTTTCTTCGTGCATAAGTTTTAATATACAAGCATATTTCAATTTTGTCATGTAGAGGACAATTCTAACCATTACAAAAAAATGTAAAGAATAGTTATTACCATTCTAAAAAAAAAAGATAGCTCTATTTTGTCACTATAAAATAAAATTTTAAGGATAGTTCTAAAATAAATGTACAGGAATGAGACTAGTTCTTGAACTTTTAGGTCAATTTGTAAATACATGTATTACAAAATTTATAAAGTCAAATGGAAAATTAGTAAAAAAGACACCTTAAATAAAAGTTCTTCTTCTTTGGAAAATCATCAATATCAATATGCTGTAATTTAATTTCAATGTTTACAAAATGGGTATTTTCTTAATAGCTACAAGAAATCATTATCATGTCATTTTAAGGCAAGCATTGCTAACATTTCTTTTTGTATTGAAAACTTAAAAAAAGTCATACTTTTGCATGTTAAACAATTATGCTTTGGCCGAGTATCGTTTTAAAAGATTCTTCTCATTTTCTATTTCATATATTGAATCTGAAATGGAATTGTTTATAAATATTTTGAAGAACTGTTTTATTTTTACTAAAATATTTATTTTATTACTATAAAGATTTAAAAAAAAAATATTATGTGAAATATTATGATAATTGTATTCAGTATATAATTGTGTTTTACAGCATAGGAAGGCCTAAACATGTACGAGTTATGGCAGGAGCACTTGAGGGGGATATGTTTCTGGGACCAGAGGCAGAGGTAAATGACTGTAAAGTTTACTAAGGATTTATTCCAAACCTTACATAAAGCTATAAAATAATCAAGTTGGGTTTTATGTAATTAATAAATGTAACTGTGTGGTATACATATTTTGTGATTATATTTGCAGAGAAAATTTTTTCTGTTTTAGGATGAAATATGAAATATTCTAGAGGAGTGAGGGTGTTGAAATATCTTTTTGTCTCTCTTCTGATTTAAAAATAATGTGTGATTAGTAGACTAGTCTGTCACTTGCAGAGAAATTGTTTATTACCTAAAAATTATCCAAGAAAGCAGATTAGGTGCACTGACTGGAGAGATACAATTTAAAAAAATGTGTTAATCTGGCATAAAACCAGATAAGCAAACAAAACAAGTTAACATTCAGGTATTTTCTTTTCCTCCTGTCAGTTATTATGAGCAAACCATTAAAGTATGGAATATGTTTTTACTATATATTAACAAGAGCATAGATAGTTACTTTCAGGATGTTACCCTATGGAACATGTTTTTACTATATTTCAACAGGAGCATAGAGGGTTGTTGTCTATACGTTACCCTATGGAACATGGTATAGTGAAAGATTGGAATGATATGGAGAGGATCTGGCAATATATTTACTCAAAAGATCAATTACAAACATTTTCAGAAGAGGTACAATACTCATTCTGTATTTTTCTTTTGACTTAACTTTCCTATGGACCTAATTGTCCTATGCACTTGTTCTGATGTTACTAATATGCTTCAGAAATGCTATCATTCACAAAAAACTGTTTACCTTTTAGTATTTTGTTAGAGTTTCTAAAAAATACTCATTTGCTATATACGTCAACATTAAATATCTTTTGTATCTTGAACTCTTTTGGCAATTGGTATAATTAAAGTGAATTGATATTTTGTATGGAAGTCAAAATACTACTTTGTTTACATTTTCCTACCTTCACAAAATTTAACTGCATGTTCAGCGATATTTTTCTCAAGTATAAAACGTCTTACATGCTCATAATCCATTTTTATATGCCCGAAAGAATTTCGGACATATTATGTTATACCCCCTGGCGTCCGTCCGTCCGTCCGTCCGTCTGTTAGCAATTTGGTTTCCGGAGCATAACTTAAGTTCCATTTGGCCCACAATATTCAAACTTCATAGGAAGATTGTCCATATTGGGTAGAAGACCCCTATTGATTTTGGGGTCATAAGGTCAAAGGTCAAGGTCACTATGACCTTAAAACTGAAAACGTTAGCAATTTGGTTTCCGGAGCATAACTTAAGTTCCATTTGGCCTACAATATTCAAACTTCATAGGATGATTGTCCATATTGGGTAGAAGACCCCTATTGATTTTGGGGTCATAAGGTCAAAGGTCAAGGTCACTATGACCTTAAAACTGAAAACAGTTTCCGGAGCATAACTTAAGTTCCATTTGGCCTACAGTGTTCAAACTTCATAGGATGATTGTCCATATTGGGTAAAAGACCCCTATTGATTTTGGGGTCACAAGGTCAAAGGTCAAGGTCACTATGACCTTAAAACTGAAAACAGTTTCCGGAGCATAACTTAAGTTCCATTTGGCCCACAGTGTTCAAACTTCATAGGATGATTGTCCATATTGGGTAAAAGACCCCTATTGATTTTGGGGTCAAAGGTCAAGGTCACTATGACATTAAAACTGAAAACAGTTTCCGGAGCATAACTTAAGTTCCATTTGTCCTACAGTGTTCAAACTTCATAGGATGATTGTCCATATTTGGTAGAAGACCCCTATAGATTTTGGGGTCACAGGTCAAAGGTCAAGGTCACTATGACCTTAAAACTGAAAACAGTTTCCGGAGCATAACTTAAGTTCCATTTGGCCCACAGTGTTCAAACTTCATAGGATGATTGTCCATATTGGGTAGAAGACCCTTAGTGATTTTGGGGTCATAAGGTCAAAGGTCAAGGTCACTATGACCTTAAAACTGAAAACAGTTTCCGGAGCATAACTTAAGTTCCATTTGGCCTACAGTGTTCAAACTTCATAGGATGATTGTCCATATTGGGTAAAAGACCCCTATTGATTTTGGGGTCACAAGGTCAAAGGTCAAGGTCACTATGACCTTAAAACTGAAAACAGTTTCAGGAGCATAACTTAAGTTCCATTTGGCCCACAGTGTTCTAACTTCATAGGATGATTGTCCATATTGGGTAGAAGACCCCTATTGATTTTGGGGTCACAAGGTCAAAGGTCAAGGTCACTATTACTTAGAAATTGAAAACAGTTTCTTGAGCATGACTTTAGTTCCATTTAGCCCACAATATTCAAACTTTATAGGATGATTGTCCATATTGGGTAGAAGACCCCTATTGATTTTGGGGTCACAAGGTCAAGGTCACTATTACCTTAAAACTGAAAACAGTTTTCGGAATATAACTTAAGTATCATTTGGCCTACTGTGTTTAAACTTCATAGTATGATTGTCCATATTGGGTAAAAGACCCCTAATGATTTTGGGGTCACAAGGTCAAAGGTCAAGGTCACTTTTACCAGTTTCTGGGGCATAACTTAAAGTTCCATTTGGACCACAATATTGAAACTTCAAAGGAGGATTGTTATTTGAAGGAGGTAATACTTTATTTTAGTCCCATGTCTTACAAATGCTTCATCTTTACTAAAAAAAAAAAAAACACTTTCGGGCATATAATGCTCCGCCTAGCGGTGCTCTTGTTTTAAAATATTATTAAACACATGTTTGACATTTTTAAAGAATTGAAAGAAATATGAATATCTTAGGCATAATGTGCCTTTATTACAATGTATAATAAGCAGTAATTCTAGATCTTTCTACTTTTCCAAATAAAAGTCTTAAAATCATCAACAAATTTTCAAACTGTACAATGTTAGAAGAAAGTTAGAAAGACAAGTAGATCATATGTTTACAATAGTAACACTTGGGGATGCAGGCGATCAAATTATATGTTGGGGAAGTTTTGATTTTTTGGTAATTAGTCATTGAAAATTCAATTGTTAACGATGTCTTATATTTTTAGTTAAAAAATTGATTTTAAAAAAGTCTGATATTTTTAGTTAAAAAATTAATTTAAGTTGTTCGTAAACTGTTTCCTTATGTCTTTGTTATTCTTAGCCCTTATCTTTAGTGAGCTTAATACAATATTTATTTGTTTCTAGCATCCTGTATTATTGACAGAAGCCCCTTTAAATCCTAGAAAGAATCGAGAAAAGGCTGCAGAAATATTTTTTGAAACATTTAATGTTCCGGCATTGTTTATGTCAATGCAAGCTGTTCTAAGTTTGTAAGTATTTAAGATCATTTGTGTACTTGATGTTGAAGCATTATTCTATGTAAATGTCAAAAACATTATTATCGCATACTATGACATAGATTTTATATTTTGGTGGCTTTAACTAGGAGAAGTTATATCAAAGTCAATATCACGTAATTCAAAAGCTATAAATAACTTTAAATGGAACACTATTGACTTTTGAAACTTATACTTTATACGTTTAAAATATTTAAATAACTTAATCTAATCACTCTTAGTGTCATAATTTTATTATAATGCTTATCTATATTTCTATTTTTTAAATATATACCTCTGTTAAATGTTCATTTGATTAATTTATATTTACATATAAAACATTTGTTAAAATTAGTTCATGAAAATTAGTACCTGAAAATTACTTAAAACTGAAATTGATAATTATTTGATATCACACAAATTTATTCAAATAGTATAAACTTATTTCTGACTAACCTCAGGGAAGGGCCCACGATAATGTTGTTAGAACTTTTGGCCCAACCCTTTTGTATGTACACTTGATTATGTCTGTAAAATTATTTAATTGTATATTGTGTGTATATTTATACAATAAAATATTATTAAACTAAGAAGTTATATCATAGAGTATCTCTAATATTAAATCCTCATGAATAATATTGTGAATCGAAATAAAATGTTCCTCTATAAAATATTCCAGTGCTATTTTAGTAAGTTGAGCAATCTTTTAGCACATTATTTTATTGAAAATTGACAAGTTAGGTGCTTTAGTTTGATTTTCATCAATATACTATATATTATATTCTTCTAGTTAGAGGCAGCTTAATGTAGCTTTAAATATTTCCTTTGAATATAGAGAAATTCATACTCTACTCAAAGCTTTTTATACTTCCTTGTTGCCTCAAAGATTTTGCGTGCTGGTCATCTGTACTGTTGATCTGAGTGGTTAAGGTTGTTGACTTTGTATCAAAATCCAGCTGGGATCTATGTCAATTCTTTCCTGCAAGGAAGTTATCAATAAAAGTTACAGAAGATCAATGGTTCTTCTGAGAATCTGTAGTGCCCACACTTGCCTGAAATAATGCCTAGTTGTGTGTTTTGGTTTTCAGTAACAGTGTGACATAAAACCCAACTGAAACTGTGTTACTAAGAATAAGCAAAATGTAAAAGTTAATGATTGATTTTTTTGCCTTTCTGAGGCAAATGAATTTACCCATGCAACCACTACAGACCAAGATCACCTAGCACATTTGTGCCGTCTGATCATGATTTTCATTTTCCACTATTCAGCCAGTACTTATTTTGATAGTTTCCCTAAATATGAATAAATGGTTTTATTCAAATTGAACAATGGACAAGTCCATTTATGATATATGGTAAAATACGTCTTTGCTGATTATGTTTATATAGGTACGCAACTGGTCGTACAACAGGTGTAGTGTTAGATGTAGGAGATGGAGTGGCACATGCGGTACCTATATACGAGGGTTTTGCCATGCCCCACAGTGTAATGCGTGTAGATATTGCTGGTAGAGATGTTACGAGATATCTTAGATTACTTCTACGTAAAGAAGGCTATGATTTACACACATCAGCGGAATTAGAAATAGTTAGAACCATAAAAGAGGTGAGTTACGAAAAATTGTACTGTCTCAACTTCACATGTTAACACTTCAAGGATTTCTTTATTTAAAAGTAGGACTGCCATTGAATATAGCAATAACGATATTCATCATCCGATACAATATTGATGCACACTTTCAAAAATTGATACTAGCTAAGATTTATTTATTTCTGTTAGTGAATATACCTCTCAATTTTTGCATCATAAGAAAGTCTCTTTTTTCAGTTTTCTTCGCTAAAAGGAACTTTAAACTCCATTTTCAAATGTCAGTGACAAAAATAACAGGAAAAAAACAACTTTCTGTTAGTTTGTATTATTATTTGTAATGTCTAATACACGCATGCATAAGGCCATGATCCCAATTTATAACGCATATTTAAATGTTTTTCATTGTATCTACTGTCAAAGTCAATACATCGATGTATGGTGGATATTTGTCTCTCGATATATCAATACAAAATTTTCCATCAAAGACAGCTCTATATAAAAGCTAGTGATTACCCAGATGTGAAAGGTTGCTGATTCCAAATGTAAAACATCACCACTGTAGGTTATTTGAGCCGCGCCATGACAAAACCAACATAGTGCGTTTGCGACCAGCATGGATCCAGACCAGCCTGTGCATCCGCGCAGTGTGATCAGGATCCATGCTGTTCGCTTACCAACTCTATTACAAGTAAAGAAACTGATAGGGAACAGCATGGATCCTGATCAGACTGTGCGGAAGCGCAGGCTGGTCTGGATCCATGCTGTTTGCAAACCCAGTATGTTGGTTTTGTCTTGACGAGGCTCATATGTAAAATCTTCTGGACATCATGCCAGTTTACAGAAAATGTTTAATTCTACTCAGCTTTGTGCTTGACTGTAACTTGCTGACCAGGAATTTTAATTATATAAGTATACTTAATCATAATTCTCCCCTTGATCTGTATATTTTATCTTGATAACATTATTTTCAGTGTCTTCAAGATATTTTTAACCTTTTACTGTAAAGATAAATGAATTTATGATTTGAAATAAATTACTTTATAGAAAAAAAAAACATCGACTGGGATTTTTTTCCATGATTTTGGAACATGACCTATACCCATGGAATTGGGAATTTCAGTGATGTCCTGTTAAAAAAGAATTGGTAAAAAAATACATGACTTAAATTTTGCAGAGATTAAATGAATGCAAAGAGTTACTGTCTAGAATGGCATCTTCAAACATTTAAGCACTATATCAGTTAAGAAGCCCTTATTCAATATTTTTATATTGTAAATTTCAATTGGGATTTTTTCCTGTGAATTGGGAAAATAATATACTAATTTCATTTGGGAATATGACTAATTATTGGCTATAAAATAAGCTAAAAAGTCCCTGATTGAAAAACTAATAAGGAATCAAAGTATAAAAAAGTCATAGAAAATTTCTGCTTTTTAAAAGACATTGAAATCTGTAAAATTCTTGATGAGTAATAAAACATTTCAATGAATATATCATTTCATATTTTAACATTTGCAGAAAGCTTGTTATTTATCAATAAATCCTATGAAGGAAGAATCGATGGAAATAGAAAAGGCCCCATATACATTACCTGATGGTAGTAGTATAGAGGTAAGAAATAATGTTATTATGATTATATGTCCATCTTACTTCTTAGGCTTGTTCAATTCTGGCATGTGCCAGAGCTATTTTTGGCATTTTCTTAAACTTTTTCATAGTTTTAACTTCTACTGTCCATAATGTTAACCCTTACCGTCCATGATTTTAATCTTTACTGTACATGGTGGATACTTACAGTCCATGGTTTGATATTAAATGTTCATATATCAAATCCTTACTTTCCATTATATTATCATATTTATAGATCGGACCTGCCCGTTACCGAGCACCAGAGTTGTTATTCAGACCAGATCTGATAGGAGAGGAATGTGAAGGGATACATGAGGTGTTAACATACTCTATACAGAAATCAGACATTGATCTAAGAAGAACTTTGTTTTCTAATATAGTCCTTTCTGGAGGATCTACTCTTTTCAAAGGTAAGTCAGTGGAGTATCATGATCTGCCTTTCTTACCAATCTTGCTTACCAGTTTTTCTTACCAGTCTTTCTTACCAGTTTTTCTTACCCGTCTTTCTTACCATTCCCTTTTACCGGTCTTTCTATTACAGCAAGATCTATACAGTTGTTAAGTTGCTTGGCTCTGTGGTAAGAAGTCATGAGTTAAAAACTTTTTCACTTTGACTGTATTTATTGGACATGTTCTGCATTTTTCCTGTCTATTTTTAATGTCCCGAATTCAATGAAATGCTCAGAAAATGACTAAATAACAGAACAGACTCCAGGCAAGATTTACATAGGCATTTTACAAATATTAATCAGACAAATGTTATTGGACAGTTGCCGTTACAGTTGCATCATGTCTTGATAAAAGTGTTTAACAAGTAAGAAATTTTCTTTAGAAAGCCATTGTTAATCCAGATATTAACAGTTGATTGATGCCTCGCTTCAAAATATCTATGAATATACATTGTATTTTACATTATTACATGTACATGATAATTTATATAAGGTTTATATATTTTCAAGTTGAATTTTTGGTTTCTAAGTTTTGGAAATATTTCATTTATCATTGTACATTACAGGTTTTGGTGACAGATTACTAAGTGAAGTGAAAAAGTTAGCACCAAAGGATATTAAAATAAGAGTAAGCCTATTTAGTATTTTATCTTTAAGATTTGGCAGGAAACATTTACAAACATTATGCAAATATTGATAGATAATAACACAATAATGATGAACTGTAGTTCCTTAAAAATGGTTGATATCTATTTTTGTTTTGGGTTTTAACTTTTAACAGTTACACCTTTGCTTTATAATAGTGATATACCAATGTTTAGGAAAGAAAAAAAAGGAACCAATTTTGAAATGTTAAAGACAATTACATGAAGGTTTTAAGATTATTTTAACCTGAGGTTATACTTCAACATTTAAAATTAAAACACTTGAATAGATAGACATTATTTGGAAATTGTAACAACATACCAAAACTAAAAAAAAAAAAATGATGGGATTTATGAGGCCTTTTACCTCTAGTCATTATGTAATTTCTTTTAACTTTATAGATATCAGCACCACAAGAAAGATT
This sequence comes from Ruditapes philippinarum, assembly GCF_026571515.1. NCBI lineage: Eukaryota > Metazoa > Mollusca > Bivalvia > Venerida > Veneridae > Ruditapes > Ruditapes philippinarum. Next base: position 82,750 of record NW_026857187.1, read on the forward strand.
GTATTCAACATGGATTGGGTATGTGTTAAAAAAGCATTCTCTTTTAAAGTGACATTATCCTTCTTTTTTTGCTTTCAATTTAATTGAGTTAGTAATACATTTCATAAGATTGGCTATTATAAATGGTGATTGACCAATAATTGAAAATGAAAAGAGTTTATGATACAATATAAAACAACCTAAATTAAAAATAGCCTGCCCCACTCTTTTTAGAAATTGAGCGATACGTTCCGAAAGATATTTATAGAAATTTCTGTTGGTCGCATGGATTCTTGATGGTTTGACAGTTGAGCAATTTTAGTTTGACAGTTAAGTTTTTTTAGTTTGACAGTTAACTAATTTGTATAGTTTGACTGTTAAGTAATAAATAAAATCAAAACTTTGTTTTTTTCTTTTCAGGGGATCAATTTTAGCTTCACTGGATACATTTAAGAAAATGTGGGTTTCTAAACGTGAATATAACGAGGAAGGTGTGAAAGCACTACACAGAAAGACATTCTAGCATCTGCACATCATTAGCTTGTGTAACCATGTGACTGCCGCCGATTAAAATACCAAACATAGTCATCTAAATTATTTTTACTTTTTTTGTTCTCGTTTTTTTTTTTAAAATGGGTATTTAAAGGATAAAGGGCTTAAATTTTTTTTATCTTTGTATCCATATAGTTGATAGTGCTGGTGAAAAGTGAGGAAGAAGGAGAAGGTGAAGAGTTGATCAAAGACATTGTTTCAGGTGGTTTAAGATTTTGTTCGCATTTTTATGTTAGGTCTATTGTTATTATGTTAAGTTGTACTTCTGCTGTTAGCTGGGTCAGAATTTTTACAAGAGATGGCATAAAGACTAACATTGATTGCTTGTAGAAAAAGTACCACATGCATAGAGTTGTGTTGACACTTTAAATAAAGAAATTCTCTGAACATAAGCTATGACTGAATATATAGTAATGCAAGTGCTGCTTTCAAATATGATTGGAAAATCAGTATAGAAAAATGCATTTCAGAAAAGTCTTTATTTGTTTTTCAAAAATATATGCCATTTTTTTTTCTAATTATGACAGAATGTTTTTTGAATATCAGTCTTATTTGAGCATCTAAAATAACAACAATGGTCTTAATTCATAAATGCATATCTTATATGCATATATTAAATGATATCAAATATTGTTGTATTAAATTGTAGATGCAGATTTTCAACCAGCAATGTGTTTTGTTGATGTTTTTTTTTCCAATATTTTATACTGCCAGTTACATTTTCTTTGTAAAAGATTATTAAAGAGGGATTTTCATACATACGGTGTTCAAATATATAGACTTTTATGTTCTTTTGTTCTATTTTAAAATCATAACTTACAAATCATGCTTTAGATATATTAATAGGAACATGTCAAGGTGTTTTAGTAAACATTTTTTTAAATTACACCATTTATGTTCTTGCCTTAAAAGTTATTATTTGCAAATTTTTACTCTTTTTTTTTCTATTGGTGAAAAGAATATATATATAAATATATAACAGTATGTATAGATTTAAGATATTTATCTTATCAGATAGTGTTGTTATTAAAAAATGGTATCTGATTTAATATTTTTACTTATTGTGAAATTTCAAGGTGGTGCAGGATTTAATTCAAGTCCTACTGCATTTACACATCTGTAAGACAGAACGCTTTTAAGATAAGATCAAAGTTTGGCTTATAAGTCAGAAGTATTTTACTATACTGAATGGTAATTTAAAGTTCCTTTGGCCTGCTAATAAGTTGAAGTGTATGGTAGACCTTAAATTTAAAGGAACTTCACTGAGGTCCAATAGCCTGAAAAAATAAAATTAAAAGTTCTTTCTTAAATCAATTGGTACATTTAAAGTTGAAAACCAAGCAATAGATAACATTTAAATAAAAAGGGTATTAAATTGATAATCAATTTTTATGCGATTTTTTGTCGATTTGAGTGAAAAGTGTTGCAAAGGTTTTCATTTTTAGAAATAAAAATTACTATTTCTGGGAAACGGAGTGAGCGAATGATCTGAAATGTTGTACACAAGCTGTTGTTCCAGACATACATCTAGTTATAGAGAAATCTTTAAAAAATATGTTCGGTTCCATCATGTCAAAAAACCTTAGTGGAGTCCCTTTAATTAAAAAAAAAGAAATTGAATTTAAGTAGAAAAAATCTGTCATATGGATGGGTAGATATAGTAATTTTACAAAGAGAAGCGAGTCAAGTGCAATATAATACCAGGAATCATCAATGTGCTACGTCCATACCTATAATCTTGATACATTTCAGCGTAAGATCTTTCTGTGCATGGGAGGTATTTATTTGTTTAGTGCAAGGGAGGTAATTCAACTGAGTATTTTCCTTTCAAAGGGACGTTACTCTGATTTCAGTGTTAGATCCTCTGTGCATGAGGCTGTGCAAGAGAGGTAACAGAGTATTTTCCTTTGGAAGGGACATGACTCTGATTTCTGTGTGCATGGGAGGGTATTACTTGTTCAGTGTAAGGGTGGTAACTCAACTGAGTATTTTCCTTTCAAAGGGAGGTTACTCTGGAATGTAACATTCTCTAGATTGTTATATATTTTCATCTTGTTTGAGAGATTGTTATGAAAGTTCATTTTGTGTTTAAAATTTAAGAGCAATTTTAATAATCAATTCCAGGTTTCTATGTATGATTTTGAGAAATAGTTGAGGTTTTCAAATTTAATGTTGATAACAAACCTAGATATAATTTGACTTTCAAATACACATATATACTTAGTACAATATTTTCAAAAAGGGCAGACAAAATGTAGTTTGTATAGCATATAGGTACAAGAATATTTTATCTTTATTTTGAATTTTTAGTATATTTCCAATATGTTTTTTGTTTTCAAAATTTTTGATTTTCCTTTGTGAAGCATGTCTCGACTGTGTTATGGTGAATAAAGGATTTCAATTAATAGCTACAATTATTTTTCACATAATGTACATGTACAAGCTAATCGTAAGGCCATGATATTGAAACAGAATCTTCATTAGAAAAAAAATCTTTATTTCTGGTCAGAATATCTTTGGTTGCCATGACAATGTACATGTAACAAAAGTCTGAAAATTGTTTTTTTTACCCAGATAAGATAAACATGTTATGCATTTATGATATAATGTATATTAATTATTTGATGAAGTATTATTACTGATTATTTTGATGATAACAATTAATATTAATATTTACAATCATTCAATTGTCCTTGATACACAATGAATGATAAAGTATATCTTTCCCTGATACAATAAAATATCTCATTGGCTAACCAAACTGTTAAAACTTTTGAATTATGATTGTATATGAGTGAAGAAAGAATGTTCAGAATGACTGGTTTGAGAATTAAAACACCCACACAATTTTCATAGCAACTTTGATTCTTTTAGAAGCAGACATTAATCTATAAGAAGAATTTTTTTTAATATTAGCAAAATTTTGTGTAGTGGTGGACACTTATTTTCCTTTATTTATTATCACTGAAGTTGTTTATAATTATCTTATCTGCATTTATAAGTTATCTCCTCAAAACAGTATTTGCTGATATGAGATAATGAACAATAAATTAGTACAGAAGTCTCAAAATTAGGTACATGTAAAACAAATGTTTATAAGGAAATACTATATACATGTACATGTATATTAGACACATAGGTGAAAATAAAGGAAAGATGGGATTCTGAAAGAGTGTACTAATTAACTTAAAGTAAGTATGTTAGTCAACAGACATGATTATTTTATCTTAGCAGTGATTTTCCTACCTATATAACAGACTCTGATAAAAGGTCTCTTCCAAACATAAATTTTCTGTAAAATCTGAACTTAAACCTGCTTTTTTACTTCCCAAATTAGCAATTTTAGTGATAATTTTTCCCAAAATCAAGTGGATAAGGCCATTTTTCCCAATTAAGTGAGAAAAATCACTGCTTAGGTATTGTATTGAATTTGGAAATTTTAATATTTATAAGATCTTTGAAAATGAATTTCTAAAGAATGTTATGTTTTTTGTTTGATAAAATACTAAAGTTCAAGTATAAAGGGTTTGATTTTCAATTTTACTGTGATTATAAGCAGTTTATACTTTTCCTTTGAATAATATTTGCTTAACAGATGAATATTTTTATGAAAAAAGGGAAATGAAAGCTTTAAGTTAAAAGATTTGAGAAAGCGAAATTATTTATTATTATTTTATTTATAAATAAGGGGGACCTACATGTCTTTTAATCCATGACAATTTTGTTAGTGTGCAAAAGTCATGTAAGATGTTTTATGCAATAGAATACAATTAAATTTTTCAATGACATAAAAGTAAATCAAATCTAACTGTAAAATTTCCACAACATAAAAAGTTTGAACAAATAGAAATATGTAGTGCATCAAAATCGCACCAGATTATATAATTATGGCCACTCATGGATATATTTGACCTCTGTGACTGGACTGGTTTATGTGTTTAGGAAGCTGTCCAGCTACTTACCTTGTACGTGAGTGCCTCTATGTGCCTGAGTTTATGCACAATAAGTTTAAATGGGCTTCCTTCAAAGCTGGAAAGTTGCCACACGATGGTGACAAAGTGAGTGTGACATAAAATCCAACAAAAAAGTGATATTAAAACAATGTATTGTCGTGTTCTTTATATATTGTTGAATAATGGAAATATATGAATGCCAGATGTCATAACAATGTTTATGTGAAAGAAATACCAGCATTTTACATCTTCAAAGTGTTCATTTTACTGTATTTCAACCCTTAATATGAATATTATATTTGTGTCAGTTAAATATAGAACCTTTAACAGATTTTAGTCAGATTTGTAAGAATATATAATTTGAGTGGTCCAATTTCCAATCCATGTTAGATAAGTAATGAGATGACAGTATTTTAAAAGACATTACAACTTGAAAATTGTGTCATTTTCTTTGGTCAAAATGTGCCCCAAAATGAATAGTTATATGGGTAAATAAATAAATGATTTGTTACTGTATAAGAAGAACCATAATGGCATTATTATGCATTTACTATGAATTTATACAAAGTATGAGTGTTCAGTAGATTTAAGATTGTTTAGTAGATTTTTGAAATAATACATTGTAATTTACAAATATACTATTATCTAAACAAGTAACAGGTTTTTTCTCTCACCCAGTTTCTTGCACACAACAAGGAGATCACAAAGCTGTTTGTTTTTTCTTTCTCGTTTAGAAATATTATGAAATAAGTAGTTAAAGCAATCTTGTATATATATTTCTGTACATGTATTTATGTTGGTGTCGTGATCCAGTATTTTGATTGTAAGCTTAAACCATAAATCATAAAAATATGGAAAACGTTAGTCTTGTGTTATTTTCCCACCTGCAGAGTTACTGGAAAATGATATTCGTGTGGTATGGTATTTTCCCACTCGCATAGTTACTTGAAAATGTTAGTTGTGTGTTATTTTCCCACTTGCGTAGTTACTGGAAAACCCTAGTCTTGTGTTATTTTCCCACCTGCATAGTTACTTGAAAATGTTAGTCGTGTGTTATTTTCCCACTTGCTTTAAAGTTACTGGAAAACGCTGGTCTTGTGTTATTTTCCCTCCTGCGTAGTAACTGGAAAATGTTAGTTGTGCGTTATTTTCCCACTTATGTAATTACTGGAGAACATACGTCTTTTGTTATTTTCCCTTCTGCGTAGTTACTTAATCATTAAATTACTAATCCTTAGTCTTGTGTCCAAGTTCTCAAAAGTATATAAAGCTATATATCTGCTGCAAAAAAGTTGTTTGAATTTCGAAAAAAGGAATATTTCTAAAATGCTTGTATGAAAGTAATATGGCAGTAAATTACCTTAAAAGTGAATTGAGCATGTGCAAAATCATTGCTAAATGAATAAAACCCAAATTGCTAAATGGATAAAACCCCACTCAAAATAGCAAAATAATATTTTATTCCAGAATATTTTAATCTAATTCATCTTTGTTAAATAACAGAGACATTCTATTTTTCAACTCTTTCCAGAACTGACCATAAGATTATGGAAACAACATAAATTGTGCTGTTGTCATAAATGTCATAAAATATAGCTTTAGGGCTAAATGTTTCAGAATACAAAAAGATAAGAAAAAAAGCTGAACAAACAGACCAACAATGCAACACAAGTGGCACATGTATTGACTTATATATTACAAGTGCAAACCCTGTGTACATATATATTGACCCATAACAACTTTATGATAGTATTAAGTTACCTATAATTTTGAAATTCTATACATGTAACTATTGCTCAATACTGTATAATTATTTTAGTGCTAGTGTTTGCATTCAAATGATTGGGAATCAGTATTACATTCAAGCGTATTTTGGAGTAAAGGTGGCTATCACTTGTACAGAAGTTCTTGATAATACAATATCAAGTCTGAATTTATGGCGGAATTGTGTCCTGCTTAGATCAACAAAAATTCGAGAAGTAGCATGAAAATCTATGTGTGTCTTTATATATAAACCACTCTAACAAATAAAAATCGAGGAGTTAAAAGACCAGTGGAAAACAGATTAACAAAAAGGAATGGTAAAGACAATACCAAAAGAAAGGTGAAAAGCTGTCGTTGTTATAATCAAATAGTTTCAAGTTTAACTAACACCGTGAGTCCCATTTCATGAAGAAAACAAGTGAAGTTTTATCAGAAAATCCAAAATTACATAGTCACAGATATTATTATGTAAATACTCTAGCTAAGCTTTTAGGCTTTTATGATGCTTTGTCATTTGAAGGCCACAGATTTTATTTGTCCTTTAAGAAAATTGAAAGCTTGGCATATCAGATCTTTAATTATAAAGTTGCCAGGAAGAACATCAATATTAGAACTGCCAGAACTATACATCAACAGAATGATGGTTTCTTATAATTTTATATCACTATATGTAAAAATAGTTTATTTTCATGAAAAAAAATATGCAAGATAAATTTGTGTTTTTAATGCAAACCTTGGATCTTAAATTCGATTATAATATCTTAAAATATTAATAAATCTAATCAATTATTTAAAACTGCAATAATGTGTATATCCATTTTTCTAACTGTGAGTGGGCGAGATATATCTGCCTTATGTTTAAATGAAACAGATATGGACCTTTCTGGTTTTTCATAGCGGAACATATAGCCACACCTTTTCCATTCATTGCTAGGTCAACTGATCACAAACAGTATCACAAACAAAACCATGTGTTCTTATGTGCAAACCAGGCCTACCAGTGGGATTTATAATCTCAGTGTAGCAATTGGATAACAAGTTAGCCAATTTACATAAAACTGTAAACACTGGAAAGGTCCATTGTGTGACTTTGTTTGTTAAATTATGGGAAAAAAACCAACTAATGTCTTTATCTAGATGTGTTTTTATCAGAGAAATGACTGTATTTCAATTATAATTCATTGAACCTACATAAATCTGAAGCAAAAAAAACCCCTCCAAATGTTATCTGAGACCAGGGTCTTTCAAATTTTATTAAAAAGACCCTGCTGAGACCATATTGCTCAAAAAGTGGTGATGAAAGTACCATAAAAGCAGTGTTTTGCTGTTAACCCATTACTTCAAAGACAATTAGCATGATTTGTGACAGGTTATAAATAATCCATTGTCAGTTTATCTGCACTGTGTGGATAACAGTGTATTGTGGTTTCATACAGCTCACAGTCCGATAGGTTACGGAATTTAGACAGTGCATAAACTAATTTCATAACGTGCTAAACTTACACGACACCTTAAAAAGGGGAATTTTGTTTCATTTTGTTTTGTTTTTAGTTTGGGAAATTTTAATTTATAAATCAGAGAGACTCAAGGCATGCAAATGCATTGACAACTATTGAAACGTAATCTTGTTTCTATTTTATTTTACAAAAGGGAATATTTTTCACCTCTATTTCCATTGCACAAAGCGTTAACAATAAATCAGATAAATGTTTTTTTTTGTTGTTGTTTTTTTTTTAATACAAATAAAATTAATTTCATGTGGTCAGGGCAAAAACATGACATCAGTTACTTACCTTATTATACCACAAATTTCTGAAAATGCGTGTGTTAATAACAATTAACAACTATTTACTTATTTTTGCAAACGATTCCTACTCCTTGTAAATTTAACTACAGGAGATTGACATTGAGACTATCAATAATTGAAAAATATATTAAGCAAATAATTAAAAAATAACGTCAGCACATGGAGTGCCAGACAAAATATTTTGTTGACGTTTGAGTAAATATTGCCAATTTTTTATTATACAATGCTTTGAATCAAAATATCAGCGGTTGTAAAAGGAATTATTTTGTATTGTGTATCCAAATTGCTAAACAAGATTGTTGACATTGATTTTTCACATGTGTAATTAGATAAAATGTGTATCGAGTGTGCAAAATGCGTTGCATTCCTTGTGTTTATTTAATGTATAGAGGGGTATATTTGCCGTTATTTTTTAATTATTTGCTTATAGAAGGTCAATTTCCTGTGATTTAACCCAAGATATGAAAAAAGGCAAAGCTTCTAAGCGAGCTCGATTTAATTTAAAAAATAATTGTTCATTTTTATTTTACATTTTCCGTTTCAAAATAGTCATTCGGCATTTTATACACTGCTTCCGTTCATGCTGGTTAAGGGCTGGCAAAATCAATTTTCCGTATTGCCCAGGTTGTCCCACAGCCAACGGACAAGTGAAAATTGTCAAGAATAATCTATGTAAATATCATACAGACAAGTTAAAAAATGCTTCACATAAAAACGGACAAGTAAGTCAAAATCAGATTTTGCCGGCCCTGCTGAGTGGTTCCCTGTCCTATTATAATTCCGATTTAAGTCATTAAGTGCGCAGAACACCAGTCTACGCTTCTGTTTTCAATCAGAATACTTCAGTTTTTATCCTTATCTTGTAATTTGAAAAGTTGCTATGTGTCAATTCACTACTTCAGACGAAAGTTTTCAAAACCATCATTATCTAGCAGGTACTGGTGTTACCGTAAAGCTCACTTTGTGAGCAGGCTAGCTAGAGCAGGCCCTCACTAATATGTTACGTTTGGCTTGTAAAGATTGCTATATAAAAGCAGAATTTGCGATTTGTGTGGTGAAAACAATCATAAATAACATATATAATGGTAATATATTATTTCAGAGCCAGTTATGAGTACAAGGGAACAGGGTGAGGTGTTGATAGATCAAAACAGGAATTTGTTAACACCAAATTGGAGGCAGTGCTCATCTTCAGCTTTCACAAGTAAGTAGCAGAGCGATGACCTTGTGGTTAACATTTCTGCCTCACAGTTAATTATTATAGGTTTAAGCCATTTCTGGGATCACAATCTTAATTAAGTTGATATACATGATATTAAAGTTTTAAACTAAGAAAGAAAACATCTGTACATGTATTTATTTTGGTTTTAATTATATTAGCAGTTTACTAACCAGTGTTCTGCAATAAAAAAAAAATTGACTTGATTAATTAATGACAGTGAATTGTTTTAGTGAGAATCTGTATTGTAATATTATCAATAATAAGCTGATTTTTGAAATTTATAAATAAATTAAATAACAAAAGTAGATAATTATAACACAAATTCAATTCTAGTCCTATTTTCATGTTTAATTTCAAAAACTGTCATCAAATTTGAAATTTACAAATGCTTTTCTTGTGCTATGTAAAAAGTATTTAAATATGGTTATTAAGTGCTTCTTTGGTTAGGTTAGATAACTTTCTCTGCTAGAGGAACTTGATACTAATCAAACATCAGTTCTTGTATTATAAGTGCAGTTTAGAATGTGATATATATTTGAAACAGGTGCAGATTATATGGCCCAGTCTGACAAGGTGTCTCATCATTTCCAGCAGATTCCAGCCAATGAAAATACTCAACAAAAGTTCAAAGTTCCTTCAATTAACGGCCTCCCAACTAATGCGGGAGATTCTGGTATGTATAAGTGATGATCTTAAAAGTTTTTTTCACTGCATGTATAACTTACTGTGTTGAATCTTTTCAACAATTAAAGTGTTTCAACACATGAACAAATGTATTTATTATGTCAAGTTTGCCTAATATTTAACATGAGGTAAAATTAAAACTTAAAATATACCAGGGACATAAGTGGCAACATGGCAGAGTGGTTTACAGACTGGTATTATCTAATGATTGCTAGCCACATGGGTTCAAACCTCTTCAGGAGCAAGTCGTTGTTTCCTTGAGCAAGACACTTAACACTCATTGCTCAGTACTGGCTGGTTTCAGGAATGGAGCCAAGAGTGTGTAGTGGGTAAACTTTGTAAACTATTGTATTTGATATTGAAAAACTTATGTATGGACTTGCTTCCTTTGCTTTATCTTGTGGATTGATATGTTTTTTGTCTGGTTTTTTTGTTGTTGCTTTTTTCAGTTTAATCTGATTTCTGGAACCTTTCAGTTTTTATATAATTACATGTTTAAAAGAAAAACAAAAGCTGTAACCAGACCTTTCAAATTGTTCAAAATGAATATTTTTAGTTTAATTTGTAATAATGACATACAATATACTGTACATATTTGTATGTATAAAGTATTACCTGGTAGGTCTAGTGATTTGATTGATCAGAGGCAATTAGAATCTATTATAAATAATGAGAAATTAATAGGATAAATTGTTTAAAGATATACAATACCCATCTTTGGGTTAGATACTTTTAATGCAGTGTTTATTGAAATCTAAGAAATTCATACTGAATATGTCTAATTTGAATAAATGAAATGCACAATTTATGTCTGGGAAGCTGCATTCTCTATATTACTGGTCAAGTTCATTTGGTCCTTTCCTGAAAAACACCATTGTCTAATTACACTATGTATTCATTTTGTGTTTAACTATAGTGTGTGCAGTTTAAAACCTAACATATCTTCTCTGTGTGTACCCAAGAGATTTTATTTTACATTTATAAAGAAAATTTATAGCAATTAACTCATTACTGTGTTATCAAATTTTGTAACACAATGCATGGTTTTTCTTAAAGGAGAACAGATGTTGACTAAGTTAAAGGAACACCCAACTGAGAATGCAGACAGAGAGAGTGTTAGTCCAAAGAAAATAGTTCCAAGTAATACAGGTATTTACTGCTACAGTCCTTATATATTTAACATATTTGTCTTTTATATTTTAACATTTTTCTCCATGGTGCATATAATGGTCTCATTGGCCTCCCGTGCATCAAAATATTTTACATCACAAAAATCGACTTGCATACATATTAGTATCTCAGTGAATTACTGAATACAAAATTTATAGGTCTCTGTTTGGTTGATAATAACATCTAAGGACATGAATGGTGGCATGTCTGGGGTCCGTTCTCTCAGTGCCTGAAAGGGCGGATGGACCCTCATTAAGCCTAGAAGACATACTTTATATTTTAGTCAAGTTTACCTTATTTATTAATCTGTAAGACTGAATGTAAAACAATAAACATGTAATACAAATGTCCTAAGTTTCATATCACAAGATCTATATTGAAAATCTAAAAAAAACTCCAATACAAAGTTAAATACATGTATAAACATGTATATCTGGATACTAAGACATGTGGCATTCTCACTGTGTTTCAGAGTTCTACAGTTAAAGATACTATAACTTAAATTTGTTATGGTTTTATATTATAAATACAATTTTTGTATCATAAGTATGATGCTCAAATGGAGATTGATTAAATTTGTAAGTTTCAAAAAGCATTATTTGTAAAGATATAATCAAATTTACATTTCATGTAAATAAAGGGGGGTAATTAGAAATTTATTTTTCGATAAAGTCTAAGCCAAATTTTTCAATAAGAAATGGATGCATATTTTTTAAGGATTACTAATAATACGTTTAAAACATTTGCAAGTACATATTTAACATAATCTTGGATGTTTGGAAAAATGATTTAGAAGAATAATTATATACATATATCAAATTTCACTGAAGTTTGATTACAATCTTAATTACAAAATACAGGATCTTTAACACCTTTGATGCTCTACTTATATATTTGGTATATTACAGAGGGACAAGGAGATGAGTTGATATGTGAGAATGATCCAGATGAGCAACAAGGTAAGGCCAAAACAATGATAGTTATGTCTCTCAATCTATGCACTTGATTTAAGTGCTGACCTTAGGGCTAGACTTTTATTTTTCTGCTTTTTCATAGTTAAACATTCTACTCACATCTACAGGTACATAAAATCACTAATTTCACATTGTAAATAATTTTATTCAACTTGTTCAATAGATCAGTATTGAACCTACACTCATTCGATATCCTCTATCTATTACATTCAGAGTTAGTAAGCAGGGAGACAATACAGAAGCGTGTATGTTTAGTGAAGTTGTATGCCTGGATCAAAGAGGAAATGTCGAAAACAGCTGCCAGATCTATAGCTAGTCATCTATACCAGAGTGAACATAAACTGTTGTCTCGATGTGACCATGAGAGTATATTACACTGTTCCTGGAGAAGAGAGGCTGTAGAACAGTTACTGAAAAAGGTACATGCATGTCACCTGTCCCCTGATTGTTATGTAATTATCCCCTGTCAAAGACAGAGGGAGCGGCATTTTGCCGAGTGGTAATGGTTGTTGACATCAAACCACTTTCATTCACCACTGCGGCAGGATCTTGGGATTCTTTCATGTGAGGATGCTTTAACTAGCTTAAGAAATGTGGATGGTTCTACTCAGGTGCCAGTTCATGTCTGAAATAACCCCTGAAGGGCACATAAGGTTTTCCTCCACCATTAAAGCTGGAAAGTGACAATATGACCTTATACTCTTGGTGCTAGGTAAAACCCAACAAAAAAAAGTAACTAGAGGGAAATAAACTTTGCATTGCCCCTTAGCTGACCGTCCACCTGTCTGTCCCGCATCTATCATGGAATTGAATAAAACATAAAATTTCAGAAATACGCACCAGCCCAACAGTAAAAATTGAATAGATATATACTGGAACTAGTATAAATTCCCAGTTTATTTGTGAAAATTGCAACAACAAAAAAAGAAACTACAGTCTACTCCACTTATAACGAGATCGATTTTAATGAGGTACCGCTTATAATGTACATTCTTTTGTGTCCCAGCCTTTTTCCTTCTATTTTCCTTTCATTTTACATCGTTTATAACGAGATCGGTTTTAGCGAGATATCGGTTACAACATACAAGTATTCGCCGTCCCTTGCGTATTTTTTCAGAATTTTAGTGAGGTCACTTATTGGCACTTTGTCTGCATCAGTTTAACAACTTGAGAAAAACAATGGTGACCAAAAAGAAAAGTCAATTAACATTAATGAAGAAATTAATTGAGCAATTAGTGATCAAATGTGTTAGCTTTGTTTTGTCAATACTCGTGGCTTAATTGTCCTTAAGGTGATGAAATGTCATGAAACAATTTTATTGAGTGATTAGCACAAAGGAAGCAGCTACTTTCTTGCAGTGTTATTCAGTGTTCGTGAGAAATACACTGCATGACTTTTAAAAACGAAATTTAAAATAAACATATTTATGAAAAATCACACGCGATTGGACTTTCATATGTTTTGTTTAAATTCTATGATTGCTAAATATAGTTATATACATGTATATTTAAATAAAACAAAAATGTCTGAACAAAGAGTTATCTCCCATTATGTACTCTTCAAAAAGGATGTACGCGAAAGCGAAGGTAGAAATAAGTGATGCTCGACGGTCTGGGATTTTTCAATTTGTTCTGTCCCAGTTATAACGAGACCCGGTAATAACGAGGAATCATGCGAAGTCCCGACGATCTCGTTGTATCCGTAGTGCACTGTAGTCTGTTTTGCTTGTAAATTTCAATGCTAATTTCTGTAATGCTTGTCCAAGGTTAATGACTTATTAATATCTACAGTATTTTATTTCAATCATCAAAATATACTGTAGTATGGCTTTTTATATTTATATGGACTGATGATATTATACTTGCGCCAATGTTTTACAAGAACAATTAAAGTTAAACTTAAAATTAAACTTGTAAAGAAAACAGCCTGGAAATAAGTTTATTTATAACAACAGGTTCTGATGGGACCAGCTGATATACATGAATTATTTATGAAAGCTTTGAAGGAACAAGAAGAGAGACATATAGCTGAGAAACTAGACAAGGAGACTGCCACTAACGAAGAAATCCAAGGTTTGTACTACACTATGTTAATATTCAAGAAGCAGTACAAGTGTGCAATTTTGGCAAGTTGCTTAACATTTTCTTGATTAGGAATTCTATATATAATTTTAAGTTGTTCAAATCCTTTCACCCTTTTCATAATATTAGTTAACTGATATAACTCAACATACATGTATTTAGAATCCAAAATACTTACTACTACAGAATCATTTTGATTCATGTTATTTTTGTTTAATTTGTTCAGTATCAGAAATGAATTAAATCTGACCAATAAAAAAAGGTTTTCAGTGAATGGTAAAATTGTCACTTTAAGATATTCAAGGTATTAATACCATTTTAAAGAAAATCCAAAAAGTCAGATACATATGAATCAACATTGTATTTCTCAAATGCAAATTTATAGGTTAACAATGTGATAGATCAACCCCCTCTGGATGACAAACGTTTTTGTTTTTGCTAAGACTCGATATTTATGTGATCTTTATGCGTTACACGGAGAATTTAGATTGTTGTATAGTCTTTAATTGAGGAAGAACTGATAGTGTTTCTGTAGAGGGTTGTTTTGCAGAGGTTGAACTGTCGTTACATAAGTATATTGATTAAATTTCAGTGTTCTCAGATCTTGAGTGGTCATCTCTCGGAAGATGTTTGAGACCAGATAGTAATCAGCCACGCCTGAAGTTTACTGACAGTGACCATCAAACACTCATGTATTACCTTAACAACAAAAACACCATAGACAACATAAATGACCATCTCTTATCCCGATTTATATTCAGTATTCGTGAACACACCAACATTAATCATTGCTGTATGGACTCGGAAAAACGTGTCAAAAAGTTAATTTTTACTATGAAGGTGTGTGCCGAACATATTTTCAAAGATTTCTGTGAGATTTTAAGTGCTATAGAAATGTCACATGTGATTGGGAAGCTAGAGAAAAGAAATCAAGGTCCTGTTACATGTAGACAGAGACAGAAAAGGAAGTCTACACCAACTGAAGGTATTTTTCCTACTGTCTTTTAAGATACTTGTAAGTTCTGAGATGACATTTTTTGAAATAACAGATTTTTTCAATTTTTTCAATTGACAAATGTGAAATATTTTGTTGTTAGATTCACAGGTTTCTTTTTGTTATAAGAATGTCAGATGTACTTCTCAAATTAATAAGATAATTATTCTGAAGTGTGGATTTCAATATTAACACAGGGAGGAACTGTTACACAGACTTAGCACCTCAAATGTTTCTTCGGCATATGCAAAGGTTTTTTGATAAAATCAGTTTTCCAGGAACTCCTTGACAATTATCAAAAGAACCCCTGACTAGTAATCAGAAGAACTCCATCGTCTGTGTAACAGTTCCTCCCCTGTGATTTAGTTGAAAAAAGGTTATGAAAGACTGTTTTAGATTATTTTCGTTAGCATTTTCCTTGATAAATTAATTCAAATTTAAATAAACATCCCTGTTGCTGTTATATATTTTAATTTTTTACTAGGAAATGATTCCGAGCCATCTACGTCATCATCATCAGCCAAACGTCAGTGTTTTAATTCTACAGTTGAGTGTCGTCTTGTCACATCCATGCAACGGTCTTCCTCAACATTACGTCTCCAAGCCCTCGATCAATTAGGTATCATTGTTTTTTGTCTTGTATATTTGTGATGTGAGAGACATCCAAATCAATTATGCGTTTATTATGCTTGTAATAACCTGTGCCTTCACAATTCATGAGAAATTTTAAGCATATTTACCTGTATATTCTTATTAGAAAATTTGAAAAGTTTAACAAACCTTTTAAAAACATTTGCTTTTTTTCTGAAGATAAACCACTTTGTTAAGTGGAAGTTTATATATTCCTTAGAAATAAGTTGGTTTAGAAAGGTACTCACTTTTCTAGGTGTTAAGATTAAGGAATTTTCTAAAGTTTGGTCAGTTACTTGGTCAAACATTTTATAAAAAAAAAATGTCACTGTAACGTTGTCATAATACTTGTCTTGGTCATGTTTTTCCAGTACAGAATTTATTTGATACAAATTTGTTTTAGGTTTTGATATTGAGAATGTAAATAAAGGGTCCATCGTCATCCAGCTTTGTTCGAAAGAGCCAGACTCCTGGCACAAACTGGAGGAGAATTGCAGAACTGGGAAGATAAAAGATTTTATACCAGTAGTATATAACAATGAAGCAGTTGAAGATTTGCTGGAAGAAGGAGAATATAGACTAAAGTTTACAATATATACACTACCAACACAGCCTGATAAACTAGGTAAAACAGTAATAGTAATCTAAGCATCTCTAGCTGTGTGGGTTCAAACCATGTTGCTAGAAAGCTGTTGTTTTTGGTAGTTTTTAGAATTTTGAATATGTTATAAAGGAAAGTCTCTTGATATTACCAATTTTTACTGTAAAGCAAAAAAATATATTTTAATCATTTGATCTGGATTGTGATTGGTTTTCATGATGTTTTATTGTTATTTAATTAGGCTGGTCCTTTTCCGAAATTGGTACTAGTTTATTAGTAAGCGTTATTATAGAACATTTATAATTTGTTTCAGAAGAGAAGAAAGTTATGTTCCATTTAGAAACAGATCAGGAAAAACAATGTAAAGGTATGAGAAGCAATTTTTACATACCATAAATTTGATAAAGGCAAGTAAATGCTTTCTCTGTGTATTTAAACCTTGTTTTTTGTCTCAACTTTTTCTACCAATGTGACCTGTTAGGACTAAGATCAGCCACCACATTCATGCCGTCTGATCATGGTGGGCACTATTCACTATTTAGCCAGTGCTTATATTGAATTTCTTTAAAAACGATGAACAGTTTTGTCTAGATTGAAAGATGGATAAGTCTAAGTAACTCATACCTGCACTTTAGTTAACTCACTGTGCATTTATGATTTAATTCTGTCACATTTTCAGCGAAAAGGTTTCCAAACTATGATACAAGTGTATGTAATTGTCATTATTTAAAAATTTAATTAAGATTTTTTATGAATATTCTACAGAAAAACAAGAGGAAGAGAAGAAAATGACTAATGGTCACCAAGAAAATCTGCTGGAAGAGTGTTCTGACCTCCTTTGTGAAGAGTTGGAAATTAATAAAGATCTTATCTCCTTATTGAAGAGTGAAAAACTTGTAGAAGATAACATTAAAGAGGAAATAGATAAGCAAGGTTCAAGATCAAAGAAAATTAGATTCTTGTTAAAGAAGATTGGATCTCATGGCATGAAAGGGTAGGTATTTGTTCAGTTAACACTTGTTGTTTTCTTCCGTTGCTTGATTTGTTATGTCATATTGAACTATTTGATGTTTTTCTGTTTA
The DNA here is from genome assembly GCF_026571515.1 of Ruditapes philippinarum. Lineage (NCBI taxonomy): Eukaryota > Metazoa > Mollusca > Bivalvia > Venerida > Veneridae > Ruditapes > Ruditapes philippinarum. The sequence goes on from NW_026857187.1 coordinate 100,244, forward strand.
AAAAGATGGATTTTAGAATATTAGGTATTGGGTTTCATATAGAATCAAAGAAATTGGAAAATACACATTTTTGAAAATCTAAATTTAAGATTCAACAAAAAAAATGTAAGTAATAAGGTCACACATTCAGAATATCTTTACTTATGGAGAATAAGGTTATGAATTACATGTGTAAGTATACCAAAGTTGCATTTTTGTGTCGCCTCTACGGAGTAGTGGCGACATATAGGGATCACTTCTCCGTCGTCTGTCTGTCCGTCTGTCTGTCCGTCACAAAACTGGTCCGGACTACTCCTCATAAACTACTGGTGCAATTTCATCCAAACTTTACAGGAATGATCAGTACCAAGTCTAGTTGTGCATATTGTCAGCATTTTCCGGTTCAATGATTTTTGGCAGAGTTATGGCCCTTTAATAATTTTTAGTTTTAAAGTTTGTCCGGACTATTTCTCTTATACCACTAAAGCAATTTCAATGAAACTTTACAGGATTGATCTGTAGCTCAAGTCCTTGCGCATATTGCAAGGGTTTTCCGGTTGAATGATTTTTGGCCGAGTTATGGCCCTTTGATAAAAAAGGTGTATTTTTCTGTGTGTTGCCAGATACACAAAAGCTTGTCCGGACTACTCCTCATAAACTACTGGTGCAATTTCATCTAAACTTTACAGGAATGATCAGTACCAAGGGTAGTTGTGCATATTATCAACATTTTCCGGTTCAATGATTTTTGTCAGAGTTATGGCCCTTTAATAATTTTTATTTTTAAAGTTTGTCCGGACTACTTCTCTTATACCACTAAAGCAATTTCAATGAAACTTTACAGGATTGATCTGTAGCTCAAGTCCTTGCGCATATTGCACGGGTTTTCCGGTTGAATGATTTTTGGCTGAGTTATGGCCCTTTGATAAAAAGGTGTTTTTTCTGTGTGTTGCCAGATACGCAAAATCTTGTCCGGACTACTCCTCATAAACTACTGGTGCAATTTTATCCAAACTTTACAGGAATGATCAGTACCAAGTCTAGTTGTGCACTGTCCATCTGTCTGTCCGTCTGTCAAAAACTTTGTCCCAACATGAAATTGGCCATCATGAGGCGACACATGTGATTACTGATCGCTCTTGTTATTATTTTTTGTGCTTAAAATGTTAAAATCTGATGAAGAAGAGATAACTTAAAATAGTAAATGATTGTTCTGATGCAGATTTTATGTCAGTTTGAAATTAATCCTTAATATTATAAAAAAATAAACAAAAATATAGCTACAAACAGTTTAAAGCTTTGTCAGACTGGAGTGCAAAGGCTAATCACAGCATTCCAGAACGTTTAAACTCAATTTTGATCTTTAAGATCTTCTAGTTATCTTTACTATTGTTACATTTTTACTAGGTACAATGTATTGAAGGAATATATCAAAGAGGAGAATGAGGATCTGTATAAAGCTATGGTGACCAAGGAAGAGGTCAAGGTCATTGACAACAAGATGGATACTGCTGCCAAGGTTACTAAAAATAGACCAACCAATCACAGAGGAGTTTACAAAAAGGAGGTGTTCTTCACTGGCACAGTTGTTCTCATGGTGAAGAAACATGGTAGGCCTGTTAATTGTTCTAAAACATAGGTATTTTTCATACAATTTATGTTCATTTTCATTTATGGTCTACGGTTGAATAAAAACTGTATTCTCTTTTTGGTATATAGTAAATTTTCACCTTATTTTTGGTATTTGGTAAATTGTCTCCTTAAGTTTAATAATAACGGCATGGTATCTCTTTGTCACGAAAATAATTCTGGAGATAAGAGGTCAAGGTTGACATGACATATTGTCTTTCTATATTTATATATCTGTTCACTGTTATTGTAAGTTGTGATATACTTACTGTCTAACATGTTATAATTGTTAAAAAAAATTATGTTTTGGTAAAGGTTTTAATTTTGTGTATACATCTTGTTGTTGTTGTTGTCAATTCATACATAGACACACAAGCATATTTTCATATGTCAAATGAAATGCAGGCTTTGAACAGTACAGTACTATTAGTTTAGTTTAAATCTATGGGCACTATTGGCAATAAAAGATATATTTTAGATTGAACTTGACTAGCCAGCTTGTAAGTATAGTATTAAAAGATTCAATACTGTTATTTAGTAAGCTTAAGTATTACATTATTCAGGCCCCATATATTATAAATGGAAAGTTACATTTTTATGGAGAACAACTTCAAGTCAATTAATTTTCATGTATTGAGATGTCCAGCTACTTAGCTCAATAGTAAGAACATTAGATTAGTAATCCAGCGGTTGCAAACACGATCCTTGGGAGTTGTGACATTTAAATGTGACAGCTGATCTCGGTCATAGAGTGTAGCAAGTGAAGTTGTGCACCTTGGCTCTTGCATGTGGTTTAATTTAGTTAGAGTTATTGCCCTTGACTTAGTAAACATTTGCAATTTTCAACTTGTGTCGCACATAGCCTAAAAAATGTTTGACCTAAAGTCATGAAACTTTACAGAAATGTTGGTCAGCATGTGCAGTTGTACACCTGGGGTTTGCTTGTGGATATATTCAGTATTTGTAGAGTTATTGCCCTTTACTTAGTGAAAATTTGCAATTTTCTACTGATTTAGAAGTCATGTGGAATTATTTCATTTTTGTAGTTGTTCACTTGTAGAGAAATAGGTAATTACAGGTTAGTTATCCGGGAAAGCTGCCAAGATATGATTAAAACATGTGTTAAATATTGACTTAAATCCAACCAAACAAAACACATGTTGTTAAGCATAAGGGTAAAAGAACATGATTGTTACACTTGTGTTTGTCTTTGCAGTGATAGGTAAACAGAAAGGAAGTAAAAGTTCTACGGAGATGGAAATAACATGCCCGGAGATACTTGATCCAGTTTGTTACTTTGCTGAGACAGGTTTGTTGTAATTGATATCATAACGTTATTGAAAACTAAAGATATCTGTCCAAGGTCTTAAATTCTTAACCCTTAAGCTGTTGGAACTGAAAATCATTAGACTTTGCCACCAGTATAGAGCCTGGTTAGACTTAATGGAGTTGGCTGTGGCTGACCAACTTCAATTTTTATTCTTGATTCTTGATATCCCCAAAATGGATAATGGAACGTTCCAAGAATAGAATTTGACATGTCCATTTCTAAAATTCAGTAGGTTAAGGGTCAAATCATGCATGTACATAAACATCTTTAAGATCTGACCGTCTGCTGAACTAACTTGCAGAGTAAATTATCTTTAAGAGATTTAAAAAAAAATCAGATTTAAATGAATAAAGGACTTAGTAAATGCATACAATTCCCAATAGTATGATAAATGTTCTGTAAAAATCAGTTAAAACAAATGAGAATACATATTTATTGTTTTTTTTGCATGCAATTTCTTTTTAACTGTAAAGCATAGGTTAATCAGCATTTTGAAAATAAGTTTTGGCCAAACAAAATTGTTTTTAAGTACAGGAATCGAAATAGATATTTGTTTTATAAATTAGCTAAAAATAACTTTGATAATTTTGACTATTTTCAGGTAAGGAGAATGAGAATAAATCAGGGGAGGTAACTTTAGTTCTGGAGGAAGCATGGAGTCTGGTTGGAGCAAATCAGCCTGCTAAAAGAGGTGAGGATTTTAAAAAGATATTGTCATCTTTATGGACTTAAATCATGTTAACATATTTCATAGATGTTTGCTAACTAGAAAACTGCTGTTGAAGCCCCCACTTAAAATTTGAACTTTATAAGATATACATAAGCATGTAAATATGCCACTGTGAAAGGCAGCTTTGATTTGGAGCATCAGTGACACATTTTTATTTGTTGCTAATTTATGAGTTTGCCATTTGTGAAAAAATGAATAATTCAATAATGTTGCAAGATGTGTCACCTAAGGTCTTCCTTCACTAGTAAAGCTGCCAAATGACATCCACAGTGAAGTGTTTATTTAATCTAAAAAAATTAAACATTTTGAAAATGTTATTTATGATTTTATGCATTTTTATCAAAAAGTTTTAAAATAATTTGAGATATTCTTGGTTCTTATTGAGATTTAAGTTAACTTATTATTTTCTCTTTTTTCTCCCAGAAATCCTAGTGGGTAAGAGGAAACAGCCAAAGGGTTCAGGTATTAGTTTTAACATTTTTTAAAAGCTATGGATATTGTCGTTTTGAATAATTATTCTTTTTCTGAGATAAAAAATACTGTGATTAATATGTTAATTTGCTTTCTGGTAACATATCATTGCAGAAACAGTTCACACTTCTCTTAGAAGAGAATATTTCTGCCTGTTTCCTAATGAATGTGTGTTGAACTTAGTTTTGCATTGACAGTTTTTTGTATACCATCCTCTATTACTATAAAAACAACATCTGACAATTATGTCAAGGAATAAATTCATTGGCAAAGTGGTCTAGAGCATTATGTTTATTTGATTTTAAGCTGGTGTTCACAAGTTTAAATCTCATGTGGACAAGATTGAACCTTATGTGGGGAAGTTTGAATCGCATGTTGGGAAGTTTTAATCTCATGTAGGGAAGGATTTCTTTTATAATGCATTTTTGTGTTACAGATTTGAAATAATCAAAACACATGTCAAAATACAAAGATGCATGTATGCAACCAGTAAATAATAATTGATTAGTAGTATTAATATTTATGTGTTATATGGATTTTATCTTGCAGCATCTAGCAGTAAAAGGGTACATAGTGTGTTAGAAGAGACAGATTCTGAGGTTGAAGACACGCCTGATTGTGAAGTGGAAACACCAGACACTGACTGTAAGCAATTAATCATAGACTTGTTATTTTCTTTTCTACTTTTTGTATCACAGCATGCTGTTGGTCAGCAGATCCCTTATAACTTTTGTACTTTTTCATTTACTTTTTCCCCTGCACTGCATCTTGTAGGCTATTTGCTTTGTGTTATTTTGGTTTTGTTTCATTTGTGCATCTGATTGTTTTTCATATTCTAAATGCTTTGCTGAAGAACTCACTGTAAAAGCCATTCAAATATTCTTAGTAAATCTAATTGATTCTATCAGTGCACCTGCTCTTGTCTTACAGACAAGCTTGACTTTCACCATATAACCTAGCTGTATGTTCTATATTGATTATTTGAAATTTGATCAATTAAAATAACTGAATTTAACTTTACATGCTGTATAATAGATTAAAATTGCAACAAATTTCTTTTTGACCATGTTTTTCATATAGACATATCTTTTCATTCATTGCTTATTGTTGAATATGCAAGTTGTATTTGTATGTACATCACTAACTTTATAAATTTCATAATATTTCTTTATTATCTCATTATATGATTGCTTTAAGGTTGTCGTACTGCAATGCTTTCCGCCAAAAAAAATCCAACTTTGGCCAATTTTGTAGCATTTCCGTTATTTACGGAACATTTTTTCAAAATCTTCGGCATTAGATTATTTACAATGGCCATAAGATTATTTACAATCACTCGTCCTTTATCGCTATGTACTAAATTCCAGTTATAAATGATAAAAATTTGATTGATAACCAATGATCCTGGAAAAGTCTGTTTTTTATGATTAAGACCGATGTTAGAATTTTTTTGGCGGGAAAACATTATATTAAGACTACCTTAAATATGTCATATCTCTGTTTTCTTTGCATATGTAGTGTTTCTTTCTATCTATTTTCAGACCAGGCCATTTTAGATAGCTTGGTAATACAAACACGTTTTCAAAGGCAGTTTAGTTGTTTTCTTGTTTCAAATTATTTTTGTTTTCCAGTTGGTTTTAGTTTAAAACTTGCAAAATGGTATTTGCACTTAGAATAGAATGTTTCAATTTAGAATGTTTTATTTATTTGTTTACCTGTGTTAATACAATGAATGTAATTGTTTTAGGGTCTGTTTTTTCCCTGTAGGGATCATACACTCCAATCACAACGGCTCATACAATAGGGTTTTGAATATAGCACAGTAGCTGCCCAAGTCTCTGTATCTCACTTTCTTATTTACTTGTTACTTGGATCATTGCGAATTCTAGGTGTCTTTGGGCAGCACACTTCTAATTTCTAGCCTATAATAAATCAGATACATCATTTAACCTTTAACCCCTGCCTGGCCAGAAAGTGATAAGCCTTTACCACCAGTATAGAGTCAGGCCAACCTGCACATTTGTACAGTCTGACCATGCTGATGGCAGTTATTTTAATTAAGAAATAATATTTCCCAAACAGTGATTTTAATGAGCGAAAAAATTTGGAGTTTGGATGCAAGGAATTATATCACAAGGGTGCAGACCAAGTAATATGATTATATACATCCGAACGACAATCAGTGATTTTATCAAGGGATAAAATCACCGATTTGGTTAATTATTTTGATTCTAACACAAGATCAACAAATAAATACCTGATATTAAGCTAAATTACACCTAATTTGTTTCCATATTTATTTCATCATATTTTTAGTGGTTACATCACGTGTATAATAATTACATCGCATGTCTTAATATAGAACGTTAAACAGTGATTTTATTGCATAAGAACATAGACTGTTCAATAGGGAAAAATGCGGGTGGTGTTAGAATTTTGTATTTTGATATTGAAAAACCAAAAACTTTTGACTGTTTTCCACATTTAAAAAAAACAACAGGTAAATCCATTACACAAATTCAGTAGGTTAAGTGCCAGGCAAATTATTGCCAATTTTAAATATTAAATTTATATCCTATTTTACAAGCGATCTGACTTGCTGATGAATAACTACAGTATTTCTATAGATTTGAATCATGCTGTTTACTTAACAGGCTATCATATAAAATGTGATCAGGCTTACCTACTGGGCAGCTTCATGTTAGGAGCTATCTTTAGGTCTATGGCTCTACCAAAGTACCAAACTTGTCAGATAAGTGTGAGTTAGGGCATCTTTGATCTTTGAACAGCACTACAGCTTGTATTTGAAAAGAATAACTGGCATTAATCAGTTAACACTTTTTATGAAAAAAGAACTCTAATACAAATGCTTGAATTTTGATGATGTTCATGTGTTATCATATTATTGCCTTTAATAATAATTAATACTTAATGCTTACAATAAGCATAGTTGTATTTTTGATTTTCAAGCTTTTAAATTTCTTTTTGCAATTTGTAGTGGTAGAAATGAACCACAATAAGAAATGATACTACATGTATATATTTCTCAAATCATTTGCCCCTCATTGCACTGTATTCAAAATAAAGTCATGGACTTTAGATTCACTCATCCAGCTAGCTTTTAATACAGGAGGTTGATGCTTCTTTCCTTTACCACCTTTACTGGCAGAGGAAGACCTCAGGTGCCCATTTAGTGCATTATTTCCACAAGTAAAGCTGGAATGTCACTTATAATCTTTACAGTATCAGTGTGTCTTAGAATTCAACAAAACATACTATATATTTAAATTTTGGAAGATAACATTGTTAACTCTGTTCTACTATTTCATTCCAGTAAAAGATAAGTCAAAGTCACCTTCCAAGTCAGAGAAAGGCGAGGCTAAAACATCAGTGGAAGAAACAGAATCATCCCAGAAGAAGGGTAAAGAAGGAAAGAAAACTTGACATTTGTGTTTTGACATTATCTCATCAGTATCATTTACCATGTTGTATATATAGGGCACAGTTTTTTCAAGTTAAATGTAGTTTCCAGGTTTCAATAATTAAGCTGCAATATGTTAAGTTGTTAAAAGAATTGCTTACTAGGTGAAATGTGTTCTTGATTTGTTTCTTTTTTTAAGTAATATTTTAAATGTATATTATTTCAAAAATGGGATCATATAAAGGGAGTGTCCATTGTTGGCGAGTGTTGTCCAATTTTGTCCAGAGCTCATTTTCTTACATCATTGAGTATTCCTAAAAAAATGTTACAAATACTGTTATTAGATCTAGTTTCACATCCATGAACCAGTTTGAAGCTAAAGGTCACACTTACAATGTAAAGAATAACAATGATTAAGGTTAGGCTGTAATATAAGTTTAAATACTCTCTTATAGTTATAAACACATTATGATATTGTGAAACAAGAATACATAAAAATGTACTGATCAGTTCATTAAGTTAATAAAAAATAATTATTAGATATCATAAGGGTATTATTGTTTGATGGTTAAGTTGCTCAAAGGAAAGTAAATTTTTGGTGATAGCATTAATAATTTTTTAGGGAGGGAAAATATACATTAAAGTTGAGCTTATTGTTGATTTTCAGATAATTATAATGAAAATGTCTGGTTTGTGAGAAATCATAATCATTGTTTGGTGTGTTGTATTTGATACTGTTTCTTAGAATTTGATAAAAATGTTTGTTTTTGTATTGAACTTTTAACAACTTTTTGTTAGTGATTAGTGTTATTATATTTGTTAAGCTTTACATGTCTTTAGATGAATACAATTTGTAAAACAACTTTGATCATGTGTTTTATGTTTAAGCAGAGACATAGATAATAGAGGTAGATAACTTCCTAGCCAGTTAAGATATCATGCATGCTTGCTAAACTTAAAACTTGTGGCAAGGAAAACAAATTAACGAGGTATAAAAATGCAGTAAATTATACATTTTCTGAAAGCTTATACATTAATTGTGTATATGGTTGAAGGTAAAACATTTAAAGTTCCCATTTAGATAAAAGAAACATTATTTTTTTGAAGAAAACTATTTATTTACTTTTGTTACATTACTATGCATATGACAAAAAACTGATCTCAGTCGGTATGTTCTGCTACATTATTTCAAGTGAAAGGCATAGAAAGCTATCAGTATTTTAACATGCAGCAATAAATACAAGTTTTTACTTTCAAATGGTGTATAATGTAAAAGGATCAAGTCTACATCCATTAAGTTTTAATTGCTACAACATGCCTAATTTTTCACATTTTGATAGGCATGAGGGTGATATTTCAATGGAGTATAATATAGGAGCTTCTTATGTCTGTTATCTATGTCTCTGGTTTTAGTATACACTTTACTTATTTCAATGAGGCATGAATGCTACTATAATGTTGTTGTTTTTTTTAATTGTAAATAACATGTCTTTTTCTAGTTGTTAATCATAGAGGTAGAAAGTGTTTTCAAATAATATAGATCTGGAGAGAGAGAAAAGGAATTTTATAGAAATTCTTATTAAAGTGCTTGTTAGCTGTTTTGATTATATCTGATCTGAAATAGAGGGATAGAGTTGAGAAAAGGAGTAAATTACATGGTATTATCTGAACCTGATTGATTTGCTATATTTAGATATTTAAGGAATGAACATAATAATACATGTAGATACACTAAGGAAATCAGAAAACGTGGGGCTTTTCACATCTAAGCCAGGGATACAAACAAACTTCTTACAACTTGGTAAATTGATTGATAGAAGGCTCTTTGGTTGATCCCTCAATTGTGAAGGTAGTGCAGTGTGAAACTATGACAGTCAAGGTTTGGTTGTACCCTACAATTAGATGAAGGAAAAATCCACATTTGCTGGTAAAATCTATTATTGTTGCACTATGTTTAATAGACATTTAACATTAAATTTGATGGTAATTGTTAAGGCATTAATAATTGTTTGTTAATTGTATATGAAAAAGTTGACATTGCAATGGCTTAAAATATCTATAACCTGCTTGTGGCAACTGACCCTTAGTAATCTATGCTTTCAGTGTAGACCAAGATCAACCTGCACATCACTGCAGTTTTATCATAGTTTGCACTGTTTGCTATCTAATCAGTACATTTTTTTGAAATTTTCCCTATATTTGATGGATGGTTTTGTCCAGATTGAAAGACGGACAAGTCCATTTACGCTATTTAGTGTGATTAGGGTTAAGATTGTGTATTCTATTTTACACACAGTTTTCATGTTACATCTAAACATATATACTAAGCTTAGCTTTGTAAATTTGCAAAGGTCATATTCTCAACTTGTATTAGTAATTTTAAAGTCCAGACTTATGTGTTCAACTTTTAGTTTTCTTTAGCAATTTTACGGGTTTTTCTTTTTTTCATCATTTGATTTTCACATTTATTTAAATGATTCACCATCTCATATTTATAGCCATACTCATCATTATTTTCAGTTTAGTTCTTTACATTCCCTTGTATTAACAATTTATCAGATTACACCCAAAGCAAGTAAGACGCTAAAATCAGTGACAATGACTATAGCTAGTCATGGAGACATTCATTACAGTAACAAACAATGTGATGGACCAATATTACCAGTATTTGAGCTGATTATTTTTTGTATTTTTCAAGATAATTATATTACAGACTTTGTTTTCTTGCATAACAGACAGAAATATCTAGCTCTCGGGTAACTGTTTAGTAAAAACTCGGCAGAGCCTTGTTCCCGCCGAAAACAAGTGCCCTCGAGCTAGATATTCCTGTCTGTACCGGCAGCCGGTGTAAGATTCTTATTATATATTATTTTCATTATAAAATTTAAATTACTACAACACTTTTATAATGAACATTTTTTGTAAACAGGATCCATATATTACTTGTTTATGTTGTAGTCACACCGTTCTAATAATTTAGAATATCTGAATTCGATGAAATTCTTTAAAGTTCTTGATATACAATGTATTTCCAACCTTTATTGAGCAGTTAATTCATAACAGGGTCTATGCAGATTTGTAGAAGTTTTCAGATTCTTGCTAAGTTTCTATGTGGTATTGTCCAACAAATTCAATCTAGAAATAAATATAAACGCTAAGTTATTTTTGTGCCATGGGTTTTCCAAGAGTTTAGAATTTATCTAAATTGTATATACAATGTATAACAGCTTGGTGTACAGTGGAGCAGATTTTGTTAAAGCACACTCGTTCTTTATAGGAAAGATAGATCATTAAGCAATATAAACTCGTTTGTCTAAATTACAAACGTTATTGTTTATGAATAAAGAAATTATGCATGTGCGTTTATTGGAAGGGCGCAAATGAAAGGAGCAAATTTCATATTAATTAATCTAAAATGTAAATAATTGGAAGTTAATAGTGTCTCTATCGTGTGTTATGCATAGTTTTTATGTTTAGATATTTTGTTTCAAATGAACTTTCCTTAGGGTATGTTCTTGCCGGTGAAGGTTAATGTTTTGATAGTATATAATAGAATGATGTTAAAGGAACTTGAATTACATGTAACACTGAATTGTTTTCGCTTTTGATATTGTTTTACTTCTGAATAAAACCATGCACTTCTAAATTTGTATCTGTATTTATTTCTTTATTAATCTATATTAGAATCCTCTAGTACTGTTTGACAGAATAGTTTGACAGAATAATCCCTGATAGCGAGGTTTGTTGTCTGAAACTTATTTAATTTGTTATACATGTACATGTAGTTCGGTTTGATAGTCCTGTTTGTTGGAAATAATTAGTACTAGTGTCAATTTGTCGAGTCATCGATGTCTGTACTAAGCGACAGACACCGTTACCTTTACGCCACCTCTCAATGCTTGACATTGTTATCACCAGTAAGGTATCTTATGTAACATTGATGGAGCCTCTTTGGCGGAGACGGGAGAAATCGCCGCTGCTTATCACTGCTTTCGGTTCCAAAGTCCATCGGTGATTTGATTCTTTCTTGTGAGGAAGATATCCAGCAAGCTTACGACAAATCGGTAGTTCTACTTAGGTGACCGATCATGCCTGAAATAATACACAAATGGGACACCTTGGGTCATCCTCCACCAATAAAGTTGCCATGTCGCCATATGACATTTGCAATCATTCTCAGTGTGACTTCAAATCTAATAAAACAACCATGTTACCTTGGTACTTCCACTCAACGGTTTAGCCACCTACCACTCGAATTCCGCCAAGGACTGTCAAGCTTAATTCTACACAGGTGCCAGCTTAAGCATAAAATACTTGACGGAGGTACACTCTAACAGTACAGCAGGGAAGTCGCCGCGTGACCTTTACAGTGTCGATGTGACATAAAATCCAATAAAAACAAGGCGACCCGCTTACTTTGGTTAGAAATATAGCGTATTCTTCCACTAAACTGGAAAGTCTCGTATGAACTTAGCCATTAGTTTTACTTTTATCAATACAAAGAAAAAAGTCTTAACGACAGCTGACCACGGAAATGCCTCAGTTGACTTAATATGTATTTATTACTTTACTGTAATAAACTAATAGCATTTGATAAATTTTAAAATCCAGTCGTCAAAAACCAGCTTAGTATCACCATTGATACTCGTTTGGTAAACAGATACCGGTGTAAAATGATTACTTTAAAACGTAATGGAATTAATTTACTTAAACAGCAAACAACTTTTACAAATTGCAGGCATATGTAAAAAATGCACACAAATTGACAAGTCTCCGTAACTACAATTTTCATGTTCTTCAAAATGTTACTGGAAATATTATAGATCATTATTCTGACCTGCTAAAAGCTGTCTCACACGTTTAGAAGTAAGTACATTTTGTATTATCCGAACTGTTATATTTAAAAAAGTTAATTTTTGCTGGGCAGTTAAAGAAATCATTTTGCTTTATTCATAAATAACCACCATCACATTCTTCTTTGACTTGTAAATTTGGCATTATAAATTAGTACCATGTTTGCCGACATATTTATGTGAAGCAAGACACATAAATTCGATTGGAAAAAATTACACCCCCCCCCCCAAAAAAAAAGAAGAAGAAAAAAAAACTATATGTAACATTGTTTGTTCCCATTCTTGTACCCGCGCGTCGTGTGTGCACAATAAAACATTTATATTGCACGGTTCTATATTCGTATTGCTTATTTTCAAGCACATCGTTGTTCGTAGATTGTTGTGCGTTTATCCACAATTTGTTTAAACATACTAACTTGGAAATATAAAAATTGGAATTATATGTATGAGATAAATAGAATTACTGCTGAAAATATTGACATTCATATAGTGTGATTATGATTTCATCTGACGACATGGGCAAAATATGACGGTATCTGTTTGCAGTTTAAAAGTAAGCAAAAAAAAAACTGTCTCGAGGTTTCAATGAGATATATGAGATACAGTGTTTTCATTCCCTTTATAGTCAAAAGCGCGTTGTGATTGTAAAGGCAGTAAAACAAGCGTATCTATTCGGCCTTTTCCGTCAAACTTCGGATAAGGATTATTATTATTACTATTTTATTAATAAGCAAATAGTTAAGATTGGGCAATAATAAAAAACGCATGGCATACAGACGCTTTGACATTTGTGTACATGTAATTTCATAAGATTAATCAACAGCAGAGCGAAACCCTAGTCGTTTCTACCATTCATGTTTTTGACCCATGAAAGAACATTATGAAATTTGATCTCCTAGTTTCTGTTGAAAAGTGAAACATAGTAAATGAAAATACAATAGAAGACTGCCCTCTATAATAAGTTCAATACGAATATATAAACATGGATAGTGTCATAACTGAAAAACTGGATAGATTTAATGTTTGACAGTATAAGCCCAGCTGCTTAAACAAAGAAAACAAATGTGATTTCATCTCCATAGCAACTGTATGAGGTAACATTTCTTTTATTAGTACACGAATTTTAAAATACTTGGGGAAATCAGAATAGGTGTTTGGCGTTGCTTTTTTACGTTCCAGAAAGTGAAAATTTAATTGAAAAATGATAAATATCATTATCATTTTAATATCATTTAATTTCTTATTTAAACAGAAATTATATAATAAATCTTAATGAATGGATGAAAAAATGAATGAATGATTGAACACACAAAGAAACAAAGACACAAATAACTAATATAATTTTGCCTTTGTCCTTGATTGTTTGTTGTATATTTTGTGCATGAAGGATCATTTTCATTGTATTTCAACTATGTATTATGTTCGGTCGACATTTATTTTATTTGACGATTGCATTTCTCTGTTTTGAATATTAACTAAAATATTGTATCATATGATAAAAGTTTCTTCCATTGTATATTAATGAAACTGTATAAAGATGAGTTGATGAAGATACATCTGTTGTGAATGAAACTATTTCAGACATAGGAATGTGTTCAGAGGTTCTGAGTTGGAAATACAATTACAATGCGATAGGACAGAACTTGGACTGCCTGCATCAAGCTAATAGTACGTACTAAAATTTACAGTGCCCAAGTGGTCACATATTATAACGTATGCATGACTCTTTATGTAAAAGCATATAAACATGTTAAACACATATGTATCTGTATCTATATCAAAGTGTTCTATGCCTCACCACAACTAGATGTTTAAGTCAGTTCGTTTATAAATACGATTGCAACTATTTTATTTTGGTTGGTACCCTCAATTAGTTATATATATTTTGTTTCCGTCCATATCCATCAACATAAAATAGCATCACTTAAGATATGTCTTACACATTAGCGGACAAAGAGGTTTTGTCCTTTCGAAAAAGTTTTCTTCAAATCCAAAATGATATCTGCCATTGTAATGACAATGCCAGTTGTTGTGAAAATAAAATAAAAATCTTTTATTTTGAAGTGAGACAAAAAGTGTTGGAGCACCCACTAACATCGGATAATGCGCTTGAACAATGAAATGCTAATCTCTCGCCTTTTCACCCACCGAACTGGACTTTAAGACGTCCTACTCATTTTTTTCTTTCAACCGATTAATTTGAAAAATGTAAGAATAAGCGAAAAAGATTTTTGCATCACTCCAGTACTGTAATGATTTAAATCTCAAATGGAATTATCAGTATCAGAATATGCTTTCTGCCGAATCTCGATAGTGTGTAGTCTAACATATTTAAAATGATGGTAGAACTTGTGAGTTAAATATACCAGATGTAAAACACTATTACAGTGTTATATTTTGTAAAACTTGTGTCAATGGAAAAATATATCCTGTCAGTATAAAGGTATTTAAACACATTCATATAAAAAATTCTTTAAGATTTTTCTATAACAAGAATCATTTTATCTTCAGATATGTCTAACTTCACAAATAGAAATAATGTGAATACAACATCTCCAAGAAGAATTATCAAAAAACCGACAACTACACCCAATAGAGCTCGTAATAGAGGTATATCAAAACATGTAAAAATTATAATTTTATTATATCTTTACTCATAACTGTCATTAACACTTGGTGATCTATTGTCTTGTATGAACACGAAAGATTTAAAATTCAAGATATTTAAGGTTTTCATTTTTTTAACTATTTCTATATTTTCATGAAACCTGGCAGAATTTTGACTAAAAAATAAAATGAAAAATCTTAGAATGCTTGCAATAATTACTTGCCGACTTGCCTATAACGATTATGTTTATACACATTATGTTGCTCATATCTGTTCTACGTCTTATATTTATGATTATAGACGAGAGAGTTGACGATGTTAAAGACATTCCAAACTCAAATGATGCTGATATTAAACATTCTGATCAGCAACAGCTTGTAACAGACAATACTGAAGCAAAGCAAGGTTTTGTTTGTTGTTTTTTTATTTTTTACGTCGATTTTAACACGCTTTTTGTTCATATGTCGGCGGTTGACCACCTTACCAGTAATTACCAATTTCTACGCAAGTAACCGACCACCCATCCAAATTAGCAATAACCATTAGACTCAATGTCCGTGGTCAAATGTCACGGTGAAACAACGTCTTGTCGGAGGGTCGGATCATTCATCTCTGATCTACTGATCCAATACGCTCCCTACTGGCTTATGTGGGCGGACTTAGAGTCAAAGGAAACACTTTACTACAGTAGATCAGAACGTTTACATATATGTGTATAATTTTAAACCATGTTTTCCGGAGGAGATCTGGCTATTAGAATTGGGTATGTCAGCGGGCGGGCATACACTATTTCTTATGTGCGCAACTCTTCCTAACTTTCATAATGGATTTTGACTAGACTTTCAGAGTTTACAGAGTACGTATCACTAACATTCCTTTGATGTTTATAATAAAAAAACTTTTCAATTTTTAGCAAGAATGCAATTACGTGTTGAACATATGTATATTGAATTTCGTAGGTATTAATCTTGGAGAAACAAAGAACAGTTTAGACGTCCGGAAAGAGGTAACACTTGTTAAGGCATATGCTGTGTTAAAGGATGAAATGGAGGAGACCACAGCAAAATCCATAGCTTCTCTTTTGTTCGGAAATATGCCACAGTTACTTTCGCATCATGATCACGAATGTATCGTTACAACCAAAGGACGACGAGTTGTTGCCGAAAAGTTATTGAAAAGGGTAAAATATTATAGATGAATCTACATGTTTGCAGAGCAACAGTTGTTTAAGTAGTTGTTTTTAAATTTACATTTTTTATGTGAGAATAAGTTACTTATTGGTCTATACATGTACAAGTACATCTATGAAATTATGATTTCCAATAGCAATTCGCTTAAAATGATTTCTATATATACAGCTTATACGTAGCTCAAACAAGGTACATGTAACTTTAGAACCTTGTTTTGATATACCGAATGTGACTGATATTTGCGAAGTATTAGCCAAGAACCTTTGTTTTACGATTTAAATGTTACATTGATATAGTTTTAACATATGATTATGCCTTTTCTCATATACCGTAGGTTTTGATTGGTGGCGATGCACTGTACGATGGTTTTAAAAGTTATTTTTGTGGACAGGAGGGCAATCTTGCAAAAGTACTTGGTGAAACACAAATATCGGACCTGGACATGCAAGGTCTGTTAATAGTCAGAATATTTGAAAGCAAAGAAGCTGATTTTAAGCAATTATAGACATGTATCTACCAAAACAATGCTTTTAAAATTAAAAATCTTTAAAAGAATTTGATCAGTTGTAAATGTGTTACACAATCGGTTATCGTTGATAAGAAATCAGAAATTATTATTTAGCATATATATTCCCTACATAATCTTCAAATTCTGTTTTTGCTACTTGATGACATGCATCCATCGTGGTCACAAAATGTTCGGTGGATTTTCATGTACGTAATAAGAGCGAAAGTATCAGTCGTAACTGATTATATTTTATCCTTCATGTTATTGCTTGGTTAGGGTTTTACTCAAACCAACACTGAAAATGTCTTATGATGACTCTCTAACTTTTCTGGAGGAGACCGATCTAGGGTGCCCATCTGTGCAAATATTATGCACAATCAGGTACCTGGGTAGAACCAGCGACATTCCTTAAGTGACAGGGATAGCTTTTTTACATAAAAGAATCCAGGTCCAACCCATGATGTTTTTTATTGTTTTTTCTAGTTTATATGGCGTTGAAGAAATCATCTGAGAAGCAAGCCGACAGGCCAGGCAACGACAAACCACGCCTGAAGTTTTCGGAACATGACAGACAAATATTGATCAGCTCTCTGAATCGACCAAGCTTCATTGATCCTTTGAACGACCAACTTTTGTCTAGACTGAAAATCAGTATTCGAGAACATAATAATGTTGTGAATTCTTCCATAGATAATGAAACAAAAGTAAAAACATTAATTGATACGTTGGAGCAATGTGAAGAAAATGTTTTTGAAGATGTATGCGACGTTTTAGCATCACTTGAGATGGAACATGTTATTGAAAAGCTTGATATCGGAAAGAAAACAAAAAAGAGAACACGTGATTCTGTAACAGGTATGATTAATGTACACAACTAATACTACAGTTATTCATGTTATTCATGTGTCTCAGATTAGGATCGGAACACTTTCCTTAGAATGGGACCAATACTTTCGTAGGTTGCTCACCCAGGTCTTGAAACACAAGAATTTACGAATGAAAGATAGAGGGAAAGCAAATGTCTATAGTTTCATGCTTTGTTTGATTATACTAAGGCGTTTTATCCGTCCGTCGTACACAACTGGTTTTTGCAGCATAAAGGTGACCGTTTAGCATGTAAGTATGTTATAACAGAACTCAAATAAAGTATTTTCGTTGCAATTAACTCATATGTTAAGTATTGTTCAAACTTAATATGATTAAATTTTGGGGTAATGTGTTGCACTGCTAGGCTTTAATTTGTTTTTCACTGAATTTGTCAATTGAAGATAATGCTCAACCTAGTGCGTCGAAGAAAAGGAAGTATCTGGGGCAGCTGGAAGATACATGTATGGTCAAGCGCGTGCAAACAGACGAATCACATTTAGATAAAGTATTGCAGAATAGAATAGGTAAGAATATTCCTTAATATATGTTTTATCCTTTCAATCATATTAATCATTTTAATCATTTTAATTGAAAGTGTAATTCTTTTCTTTGAATTGGCAATGGTTAAATCAGTAATAGAACTGAATGGGTATTCGATATGTAAAAAAAATATGATTTATTTATTAAAAAAAACAACATGTTAGCCATGTCCCTTATAGGCAAGTATTTCTTTTAAAAAGAGCGTTCATCTGTTAGGGGTAAGATTTACAGTTTATACATTTACATAATTCACTTCCAAAACATTTGAATTAATTTTATCATACAGATTTTACCCTTGAAGGCGTAACTGAGGGTTCTATCGTTCTTCAAATAAAGCCAAAAAGTCAGGAATCGTGGAATGTACTCATGCAAAAATGTCGCTCAGGAGAAATTAAAGATTTCATTCCAGAAGTGTTTAGAAATGAAGTTGAAAACATCAAAGCAGGGGAACACATCTGCAAACTTACCATCTATGTCTTAACCAAACCTCCAAATTATGGTATTATGGCAACGCATATTCTAGATAATATATATTTGTCATTCAATTCATTTTAAATTTGGTTTGTTGGAAGGAAAAAACACGTTTATTATAGCATATAAAATGCGGATTATTGATTTGAAATGAACCTATTGGTTATGATATTGAAAGCTTTTTGTTATCTTAGCCAAATATTACCGCAAAGAGATGGTGCTTTATTTTTCTGTAAAAGACAGAGTTATTTAAGAATATCAGCATCGTTTGGGAGAAAACTACGGTGGCTTACTATCAACCTCACAGTCTTTTTTCAATGATTTACTTTCATTTGCACATTTTGGCATACTTTCAAGCAGTGTACCACCACCTTATTTTCATATTATTGTTTTTAAAAATTTCAGTACAAAATAGCTTTCATGTGGTTAAAAGTATTTTCACTAATGCAGCACATAACTCTTAAGTTGTACAAGAAAGCGCATCGCCTAGCTGTTCCTTTAACTTCTTGTCCCGAACGTCTCATATGGATTCATTGTCTTGTATGTTATCAGTATGTTACAAGATGTCCAAATAATTGTTAATAATGAAAAGCGACAATAAAATTATGTTTTTTTTGTCACAATGACTTTGATTAGTTTATGTAATATTCAATGTTACTCAGCACAAATACGAGAGACCAATAATGGCCTAAATATCTAAGTTTCTGGACGGGTATTTTTTTTTTTTTGCTTTATTCTCGTAATTTATTTTTTCGTTTCAGAGGACCGAAAAGCAATGATTGAACTAGCGAATCCTTCAATTATTTCTCAAGGTATATTAACTGCTTTAAAATATATGCAAAAGCTTGTTTTTGTTCAATAACTATCTTATAACAAAAACAATAAATAACCGCAACCTAAAAAAATGAAGGAAAATACAAAGAGAATAAGAAGCAGCAATATAATCATAGCAACTTAATTCTATACTGTTTTAAGTAATATATATACTTTTGTGATATTATAACACCAATGAATGGGACCCTTGACTGACATATTAGTTAACATGTTTAGTCATTAACCTGAAATCCACTTTGGTTCTTGGGATTTTTAAGATAATTTGTGCTAGAATGTGTTAGATAGTATATCTAGTGTTTTATTAGGTTAAGTTATTAAGTTTAATAATAAGTTAATTACTAAAATTATTCAAACAAAAACAAGACTAAAATATTCACTTCGATATAGATATTATTGACTACCATGATTCTTAAAGACAGAAGCGTCCAATTTGGTGATCGATTCAGTGATAGGTAATTCTGATAGTCTAAATTTCAGATTAATGCAAAAATTATTTCATTTTTTAAATTTCGATTACATCAAGAAATTCAAGATTTGGTTTGCGAAGAATTAGAGATTACCGATGAACTACTTGTCAAGCTGAAAAGAAAAAAGTTTGTTAGTCATACAATTAAAGAAGAACTATCTGGGCTGAATAAAAGGAAAGAAAGAATAAGTTATGTTCTCAAACAACTAGAAAAAACTGGAAAAGAAGGGTAAGTTGTAAAGTAAAATGGAAATGTTGTCTCTCCAATGAAACGAGACTTGATTCATTGAACTTTCATTGAACGCCGGCTTTCCTTGTTAATCTTGTCTATATTGTTTTAAACAAACACAGCTATTTAAGAATTTCTAAGGTATTAAAAGTCTATAAATTATTGTTTTTATAGGTTTACAGATGAATCGACAAAACTTTACAAAGCAAATTTTCTGTTGCGAATACGACACCATTAAAAAATTAAGAACATTTTTGTAGTTTTCAATCATATAAAGGTTTATTTCATAATTTGTAGATATGATTTTCTGAAAGAATATGTAAAGGAAAAAAACGACTATCTATATGACAAAATAAAAACAGAGGAGGGCATAAAGACCATTGATAAAACCACTAGGTCTACTCGTCTGCAAGACTCATTTTCAAGAAGCCTTGAACGGAGTGGAATTATAAAGGAGAGATTTTTCAGTGCCGATGTTATGTTAGTTGTTAGAGAGAAAGGTAAACTATGCTTAAAGTTTTTAAACAGCAATTTTAACTTGTTATTTTCCATATTATTCGTATGAGTGTTTAACTTGTTTAGATATTTTAAAGATATCGCAGACTAAGAATTGAGTCAATTCAACATAATCTTTATCCTTGAAAACATAAAACATAATAACTATGTTATTATAAAAGGAATATATGTTCATTGTCAAGTATCATTTTGTTGTAAAGTTGCAAGATTCATTATACTAAAAGAAAAATAAATTATTTCGAACTAGAGTATAATATACTCGTACAATATTTCAAATAAATCTATCAAATAGGTTCACTTCTTAGTTACAAGTATAATTGCTAAACTAATAACAACTGAAACAAAACTGAATTAATCATATAAAATAGTTTCTTCCTGTAGCCAGTGTTACGCCAGAAAGAAAAAGACACCATTCGCCGGTGTTTCTACGAAAGTCTGTGATGACTTGTCCAAAACTTATTAATCCATGCTGCTTTTTTGATCAAGGTATTATAATATGCTCTTTTTTTAAAAAAAATCCGACATACATGTTTTGTAACTTTTTTGATGGGCTTCATGGAAATTTAAAGTATCAAGAAAGATTTTTTTGCTATTTTTTGGTAGTAGATTTATGAAAGATATAAGATGTAACTTCTGTTTTTTATTAAATGATAAATGTTATTTGGGAAAGAATTAAAACAAGACAACATACAAGATAATCTAATTATTTTATCCACGATACTCTAAAGGGAATGTATGTGCATTGCGAATGTAAGAATACATGTTGTAGAACATTTTGCAAAACGTTAAAAAAGTCATTTGGCCTTTGAAAATTTTTGATTAAGATTTAAGATTGTTAGACATATTTCTTTAAAGA
Organism: Ruditapes philippinarum; assembly: GCF_026571515.1. Lineage (NCBI taxonomy): Eukaryota > Metazoa > Mollusca > Bivalvia > Venerida > Veneridae > Ruditapes > Ruditapes philippinarum. The sequence goes on from NW_026857187.1 coordinate 121,742, forward strand.
CAAATTGTATGAGGTACAACACGATGCAGATATTAGATTGGAAAGTGAGGACAGCACTTTGACGGATACGTGGCACTACGCTTCAGGTAATATTACGAAATACAGTAATTACTCTTGTAAAAGAAGTTACATAGAAAGCTTAAATGTCACCCTAAGTAACAAAATTGAAAATGTTGTAGGCTTTTTGAATAAGCTTGTTCATGGATTGTAATGGCTAAAACAAGCTTTACTCCATTTACATTTGTTTCGACATTTCGTGAACAAAAACACGATCTTTTTTAGTACGCAGACTACTAAATGTCAAGCAAATAAAGTTTAGGTGAAACATTGTTTTATTGCCTTTTAAACTCCACGACTCTAGAATGGTGTGCAATCTTAAAACAGCAATTAAGCTACGGTGTTCCATTTAAAATCTGCACTGAATCATTTTGGGAAATGCGCCATCCTTTAATAATGTTGCATACATATTTTTTATGACATTTGTTCAAATGTCAAGTTTTTGGACGACATATATATCAAAATTCGGCGTTGTTGAACTTCAAATGTTTCCTTTGCATAGTATATGACATTTCAATTAGTATGATACAAGACCTACTAAAGATATTAATATCTGTGCAAGTGCTTAACGTCTTATAAACCAAACGCATAAAATATTTTTTTATCATCCAGACTTTATCAGTACTAATTATTGTTTCTTAAAATGTTTATTAATCCTGAATATATATTTGTTACTCTATAAATTTTAAAGCATCAGAAACTAACAAGAAGTCAAGAAAGAGTTTTTATGAACCTGAGGAGGAAAGCAATTCAAATACAAAGTTAGCCTTGCGCAGAGGTAAATCTCAATTTATATAGTTGAAAATATGTACAAATAACTTCTTGTCAAATTCCGTGCAATTACATCAATAACGGAAGAGCAAATGATTGAACGATAATTAAATATAATTTGATAGCTAAGAGTTGAGTCAATTTAACATAATCTTTATCCTTGAAAACACGAGCTTTTATTATGGTGACGTATTTCTGCCAACAGTAAAATACATAACTATTGCATAACTTATAAGCTTCGTGTTAATCTGATAAATAACAAATCAAATATTTATCTCATGAATTAGATAGTTAAACACATACATATATTTCAAAAAATTAAGATTATCTCTTATTTACCTGTTAAGTGTTAGCAATTCAGGGCACTCATTCTTATTTTGCAAGTAAGACACTTATTTGTCATTTACTCATTTATCTAGTTAATCAGGTTGTTTTTATTTCATAAACACAAAAGCTAAGTGGTTAGTACACAGATATCTTAACATAATAATGAGTTGTTTAACTGTTGATAGAAATAAAAGTATGTCACAATTTATTGTAACTCTATACTTGATAAATATTATATAGAAAACATAAAAGGCATATATGTTCTTATATAATATTTATCAAGTATAGAGTATACATGCCTTTTATGTTTTTATAGTTGCCTCGGAACATAATGTACTAGACGGGTCATATAAGACACAGAAAACGGATGATATACCTGTTATTCAACCTTTGAGATCAAAACAGAGACGGTCAGGTAGAAGGAAATAGACTACAGAATAGCTGTTTGGTTATTCATTAAATAGACTACAAATGTATCTTGCATTCATAAAAGAAAGTGTGAATACCGTGCGTTTAATTAAATGATCATGTGTTGTCATCATACACATATATATATATTCCATACACATAAAAGAGCACCTCAAAGATTTAAAAAAGGACTTTTAATAAACCATATAACTAGATCAGCATGTACCGTGTTTTTTGTTTAATTTATTTTTCTTTCTTAAAGCAAACGGCGGTGAACGGCGTCGTCTTATATGGAATGTCTTTTTGTGGCACATGGTAGGAACTGTTATCAATAACAGTTTATGTCATAAATTATAGTATAATTTTGATTTTTAAAAATCAAGCCAACAAAGATGCTGTTATATTTGTCTTTTATAACTTTATTTGAAAAGTATACGCATTGTGATATTTCTCTATATGAAATGGCGAGCTTTCTTTAACAGCTTATCTCCTCTGACAAAATTTGTATACATGTAATATAACCCTAACGAAGATATAAAAAAGAACAGAAGAACTTAGGTATTATATCCAATAGCACTATATATATATGAATGGCTATTCTCCCCTTTGTCCTACATTTTTGTATTTTTTTAAAAGCCATTGCTGCTTTTATAATGTTTACAAAGAACATAAATATTTTCACAAATTACAAAATGCAGGGACTGCTAGTTTATTGTCAAAACCTTATTCAAATTTAGTGTAGAAATGGGGTGAATTTAAGCAATTTCTGCTTTAAAACACAAAATTCTTTACTGGCTTGCTTTTGCAAGTTTGTCCAGTCGGAAAACTTTTCTACTGTTGTAAGACAAGTTGTATTTGAATGAAGACAATTTTCTAAATTATTGATGATAAAATTGTGAAAATTACAAAACACGTCTTTATAGGGCCAGTGAATGAGATGCAATGTGACAAATTCAATATCTATAACACAAGAAGTTTCCGAGACATAATTCTTTAATATTTTAAAATCAACGGTTATTAATAACATGTGTAATTACAATAAGACAACACTAAATCCAATAACATGTAAACTTTTACAGCAGCAACATAGCATTTGTTAAAATTAAAATATAGTATCATTAAGCTTTAATGATTTGCAAAATAAAGTGTGCACTTTGTTGCAGAGAAATTCTGTATAAAATACATTTTTTAAGCAATATATTGGCAAAACTGTATAGAAAGATGCAAACATTGTAAAAAATAGGAGGGGGAAACGTTGTAAAAAATAGGAAGAGGGAGTGGTGAAATGTAAATGTTGCAGACTATGTGATTTTGCCATTGGATGCGTGGAATATTTGAATAGAACAGGACCGTGCAGTCTTCAACACTTGTGTAGATCAGTTGACAAAGTGACCGTAACTGATCCTGAATAACTGACACGTTTACTAGACCAAAAATCACAATTTTCAACTGTTACTTTTCATCATTTGCTATTTACTAGTTAAATAAATTCTGCTAATTCAAGTTTCACTTAAGAAAATAAAAAATCGAGTAGTCAATACATTTTGAGCATTTTGATACTATCCTTTAAAATTCAGCAAATTATTTTTATACAGTTCATCTTAAAACTAAATATATATCCAAGTGAATAAAAATCTCAGCATCGGGAAATTGCGGGTATCTATAGTCTTTCCTTTTTGATTGAACCAATTCATGATGGGAAGCAGTAATTAATAACTACAACATCCTCTAAGAGATGGTTATGCGAAATGATTGCTGCATTTACAAAATAACGCACTTCAATATGGTTATGAGAAATCATCGTAGCATCGGAAGAAAAAGAGCTTATAATAACGAGATGGTAATGGGAAATGATTATTTCAATGTTCATGATGTTGATACACATGACACCTGCATCGTAAGAAGATGATAATGGGTAATACATGTAATTGTTTAACAGTTTGCACTTGTGTACATGTGACATTTGAGGTGGAGATTTTATAGCACATAGTCCTGAAAATATAAAAGCGTTTGGTATTTGATACCATTTATGTTTACTATAACTAAGGTTATTTCATAAACATGATAAACATTATTATTTGTTGTTTTTATAAACATCAGTTGAATTTCCCCAAATAGCGAGATTCTTATTCATAATATGCAATTATAGTCTCTTAAAATGTTAAAAATTCGTGAAAGTTCACGATCCCATGTATTGAAATGTAATCAGATATCTAGGGCAAATTTGTGAGTCTTTGTACACAATAAATTCCTTTGGGTCGGTTATGTCGTCTACGCCACTATCATACTGATGTTTCAAACTTAAGATGCCAGTCTCCGGAAGAAATCTTGTGCCTTTTTGTCCTTGACACATATTTCCTAGAAAACAAAATTGAAATATGTATACATGGATGAAAAACGAATCAATAAAAAACAATCAAATTTATACGAGGGCTGTCCGGAAAGTTCGTAGACAAGGCTATAAAGTAATTATATGCAGTCATTTCATACATTAAAAAGGTAAAAAAAGTTTCTTCAGGGTCAGTCTTCGAGGGTAATTAGCAGTGTTTTACAATACTACGTAACTATATTACTATATAACTGTATTGTACTATACAATGCACTATTAATGAAATTATTATTCAAAATTAACTGACTTCAAACCTTCAACACTTAATTAAAATCTGGTTACTATAGGCAGATAATGACATGGCTATGTTCTTTTAGTTGGAGTAGTGTAGTTATAGTTTTGCAATCTAGTAAAATAGTATCTGAACACAAAACTAACCCAGGATCAAATACAACAAAATAAAATAAGACTCTAACCTGTCAACACCTTGGACAGAAACATATACCCTTTTCCACCACTGCCAGCAGTAGATAGCCAACGTCGTATAGAATATGATGCGTCAGAAGTGAAATAAACACCCTCTCCATATAACGGAGATACTAAAATTACAAAAGAAAACAAGAAAATACACAATTTAATTTTTTGTTGGATTTAACGTCAGACCGACACTGCGTGTAACGTCGCTCCGATAAGGTAAAGGTCATTTTCAGACATTTCAGCTTTTATAGAAGAGGAAGACATCAGGTGGCCCTTCGTGCATTATTTCAGGCCCGAGCAGACACCCGAATAGAACCACCAATAGTTGAACGAATCAAAAGTCCCTTACGGGAGTCAAAACCAACATGAGTTAAAACAGTGATTCAAATTTTTAAAAATACACAAAATATTGATTTATAAGTAAATACTATAACCAACAAAGAGCAAACCGTCAACAAAGAATGAGTAATGGTTCATGTTACAACTATGATAATAAATCAATAAACAAAAACAATTTTTGTAACTACCTCGTCCACAGTAACTTGTATTGAAACCATGCAGTACGATATCTGACAGTTCATCATGGCTTACTGCATACCACAAATCTCGCTCAACGTCTGAGACTGCACGAGATTTTGATTTTTGTTCCACGATTTGTCTTCTTTGCTCCTGGTATTGTTGGTAAATTTTGTGTGGCCGTATTCTTTCAACCTTTGAAATAGATGACTACCGGTATTATAACAAGTTTTTTATCACTCGCTTTAGAAACTTGGTTCTAAACATATATAATCGAAACGTGTTACAAATATTTTTAATTACATATCTTTTTGAAACATTGTTTGCACTATTGAAGATGTAAACTCTCAACTTTTCATTCTTGTATTTTTTTGTGTTACTATTCTTGTCTGATTCCGGTTGTCATTGCGGAAACTGATTCAAGCATGCCATATTGTTAAGCTCAAATTTAGCAGCACAAAAATCCAAATATTTTCTGTTTATATCCTATAAAGAAGATTACGTGTATCAAATATACAGTTATGATTTCATTCACCATGACTGGAGTGAAAGTTTTGGCAAAATTATATAAGAAAGCGCAATATAGATATTTACAAATTTACTTGCTACATACAAGAGTCAATACATTCTACATTTACAAAATGTATGTTATCATGGTTTCGAATGAATGACTTAATGCTTATTTATCAATATGTATTTTATCACGGTTTCGATTTCTTTTTATTAATGAATGACTCAATACCAGCTCATTCACATTTTTTGATCACGGTTTCGAAAATTTGTTTATGACTGATTCATTGATTGAATAATGATACTTCATTAACGTTTATTTTGTCACAGTTTTGACAATTTCATTATTAATAAATGACTAAATGCTTACGTAAACAATATATGCGCGGTGTTTAAAAAAGGTCGTTAATGTCTTATACCATCATACATCATGCCATTATTAAGATAACAATAATTAAAATGACATTTACTTAGATATCTAATCTGGTGAATAATACAGTTCAGCCACTGTCAATAATTCTACGTGGAAATTAAAGGGTTTTGTTTTAATATCTGTTTAAGAATTATTATAAGCCTGTGAACCTTGCCATAGAGTACTGCATGTTTTATCGTACAGATGATGTGTATTTATTCACTTGGGGCTTGGTTAGATTGTTGCAATTTTCCTAGGCCTCGATCCCTGCACGCTGATGCGACCTTGCATGCCATACATTGTCTTCTAATTACAGTATAACGAGTGTCAGAACCAAAATATGCACTACAGCTTTACCTTTATGACTGAAATGTCCTTCATCTCAAATATGTTTCTGTATTCATATGAACCTTCTCCTGACAAAAAAGAATCCTCGATTTCTTCACATGTCCATTCCATCCATTGTTCTTCGGTGGCGGCAAGATCTTTTGGAACTGCAAAATATTGAAGCGAGAATCTTTAGTAAGCTTCTTTACTACACTTAAATTATATGACATGTTTTTTTAGATCGAATCTCGCTACCTTGGTTAAATCAAGCTCTAAGCTAAAGTAACACATAATGTTTATATGTTACAATTGAGATAATTAATAAATTTGATTTATAACGATTAAACATGAAATTTATGAAATTATAATAGCTCTTTATATCGTACTAACGTGTATATGATGTAATACTTTACAGTTATTTTAAGATCGCCATAATTTAGGACTTGCCAGAATTTTATGAAACACAGACACGCCATTTTCTCCGATAAGGCAAAATCAATGGAAACCGAATGCAATCCCATTTAACGACACTTTCTTCTGCTTATCTGCCCAATAGCATGCTTAGGACATAGGTCAAATATATAAAGTTCTTAATAGGAACCTAGAAAAGACCTAATGTTCCTGGTATCAGTCCAGATACCCTCGTAGAAACACATAGCTTCCGTAACCTAGCTTGGTGGTTTCTTCACATTACGGAATTAAAAGTTCCTGGCAAGATTGTAATCGATTTTGAAAAAGAGACTCAGACTCATTTCAACTAATATATTAAATATTGGGTTAAAGAAATCATATATCAAGCTGGATTAACTGTATCAATTACACATATTTTAGTTATAGATGGTTCGAATAAGTTATGTATACATGCAAGTATGTGTAATAATGCTAGAGAATTATACAGGTGTAAAATACAATATTTATATTACACACCTTCTATTATATCCTTCCTAATGACTCTTATTCTATCTGTGGCATCTGACTTTCGATATTCTACAAAGTGTTGAAAGTCAACCAGGAAGCATTCACCATTTTCCTCAAACATAAAACATTGTAAGTTAGCTCTATATGCCTGCTCTATTCTGTAATTCAACAGCTTCTTATAAGGCACATTATTGAATCCAGTAAGAGTAACTTCTTCGTACTGCCACTGTACAAGATGGGCAAGCTTCTCTGCAGCATCTAAATCTGGTTTTGTGTCATTCATTTGCAAAAGTTTCTTACGTATTTCTTGTGTAACATCAAGTACATCTTCTCTCGGTCCATATATCGAAATAATACCTGATGCTTGATCAATGGTAATATCTGCAAGAGCAATCATATCGATTTCTCCAATCTGAAAAAAACAACAACATAAAACATCAATTAACAGCAATATCACTACTTGCTTTATCGAAATCGATATCGTTAAACTATCATGGATTGAAAGACCATGGTTGCGTTTCGTAGAAAGTTATAAATCTGACATTTAAGATCAAAACTGAGACAATTTTGCATTTAAAAAAAAATGTCCTGACTTATGACTCCCATGTTATGACTACTTTAATTTTTTAATGTTTAATAGAAAACAGATGGACATCAAAATCTTTGCAGATTTAAGCGTGTACCATTGTACATTCCTAAACTTTTCCCGTAGAATGGATTTAATTAAAGTCTAATGTTTTTGACTATAGATAAAACCTTTATTGAAAAGGTCTTAAGTTTGTCCTAAGTAAGTCTTATGTCCTAGGACTTAGGACACGTAGGATATTCGAGGCCCTATAATGTTACAAATTTTGCAACTTCACCATTTCGTTCTTCAGGTAGAAAAATAGCATGAAAAGATTATACAAAAATAAAGTAGGTTTGGATAGCTAACTTAGGAAAAAATAGGATGAAGTCTAAAATAATAATAATAAAGGCAATACGAAATGATTGTCCCGAAAACTTAAAATATAATTTATAAAAGAAAGATACACTATTATTGCATTATTTAATTGATTGGAAAATACTAACTTGTTCTCGATGGAGAGACTGAACTATTTTCGTGTAGTTATCAAGTTTTCTTTCGATATACATTTGATCAATGTTGGTCTCTAGCATCTTCTTACAAAGTTTGATGTTGTCTCGTTCATCTGAGTATACACGGATTTCTACAGACGACGTTTCTTCAACAACTGCCTTCCATTGTTTCGCAGACATATCACACATTTCCTCTCCTGAATCATTGCCGGCTGAAGCAAACTGCCGTAATGATTTAAGTCCTTAAATGAAGTAAGGAGATTGGTTTTAGTAATATTGAAATAATTGACCTGAAATGTATGCGTTAAAATGCAAAAATATCTTATTTAACGCAAAATGTCGTAATGTTTAAATGCTGAAATGAAGTATAGACGTCGGCTTTGATTGCATTGAAATATTTGACTAAAACTGTTAAAATAATTTTTTTAAAGTATTAGGTTATACGCAATAAAACCGCTGCTGATATACAGGAGAGTCCCTTATTACTTTACCGATATGAATTCCAAAACATGTAAATCACCATAGAAAATAAATAATTTATTGTTTTTCAAAAATCGTGTTTTTCTCTAAAAGTAACTTTTAACTCACTTGAAGAAATTTGCTGTTCCCCAGTAGTAGTTTCGCTTTTTGATTCCTGTATGAAGGCTTGTAACGCGTCTATAATTTGTGAATGCAGTTGTGGTTGCTTGTCATACACAATCAAATATACATTACGTAAGGAAGGCGATGGGTGGGACTGTTCAAATTCTTTAACTGCTTTTATAAGGCACCTAGTTATCTCCTTGGCACAAAACGTTTTAAAACCCTTCCCTACAATTGAGTATCATATTTCAATTTTGTATAGTTTCATAAAGTAACAGAAATCATAGATAAACATTAAATGAACTTCTTAAAATAAACGTTTCCATTTATATTAGACTGTGTGAATAATACGTGAATAATAATGGTATAGTTTTAAAATACCATATTGACTCATAAGATATAGAAACATAATAAAAGCAATTATTTCTAGAGCATATAAATAAGATTTTGAAGCGATTATAGTTAGATATCATATACAAATATATTATATATCTACTCTACGTTTACCTATTCTATTGATTTTGTATTCAAAAGGAATAGTTATCCAACCAAAAAGCAACATATTTGAAAGGTAAATATGTCATTAATATAGGATCTTATAGTAATTACACAAAGTTTTTGATAAATGACGGTGGGTTTACCTGTGCCTAAAACTGGAAAAGAAATTGAACTGTAAGACTTTTCGTTCGCTAGCTCTAGGCACTTGCGCATCCGGTATTGCCAGTCTTTAAAGTTATCTGCAAACTGTATATGTATCACCGACCTCGCATGTAAACCTTTCGCCTCCGTTATCACTACCTTCTCCATATTCAGCTTATGTTTTAACGCTGCGGAATTGAAAATGAAATACTTAAGACAAACAAGATATTCTCTCGTTTAGTTTCAAATTTTAATTATGTGAAATGGTCGAGTAAAAAGTAATCGTAGACATGGTCTATGTTTTGGAGATTAGGCATTCAAACACAGTACATAGTCAATCTTGTATTCATATAACCATTTAGTGATATCTCTAGATATTATACATAAAATTAAACAAACATAGATAAAATTTGACCACTGTATCAGCTCAAGTTAACCACTTGTTCTGATACTTAATACAATATGTAAGTTCAGCTGCGTTAGTAAGTATTATAATAATGAAGACCTAACTGATTGATACTAAACCTTTTTGAACGGTCAAGCACATAGTACATGTATAGTACTATAAGGAAAGAAAAATATATCTTATTTCCATTCTATCATGTTAGTGCAAAGAAAATCTTTGGATTAATTATAATGTGAAATTACGGGGAGCAAAGAAGCAAATTTTTGTCGTCGTTATGGTTTACTGATGTTGCATCTGACGAAATAATGTAAAAGATTTTAAAAGTCAAATAAAATGTAAGATTTTCCTTCTTGATAGTTATGAAAGAATTCAAAATGGAAAATATCTGATACGTATACATTTATACGCCAGGAGTTTCTTTCGATCTGTGAAAAAGTTATGTAGAGATCAAACAAAACAATAGTATAAAAGATGTTAAAAAATGAGTTTCTATTGAACATATAGTCATATTTTGTTTCCTCTAGAGAGCCAAATGTTCCGGTTTACACATGAGAAATCTTTGCAACTAAAAATGAATTTCAATCATCGGGCAGGAGTCTCATGGTCATTTGTCTCTCCACTGTTAACACAATAATATTAGAATAGTAGTCAGTCACGTGTGGGGAAATATTGGTATTTACTGGTTTGTTTTTCAGAAAAGCCGTTTAGGTTGACCAACCTGCGAAATACAAGGATCGACGTTAAAGTCTTTAACATGTTTAACATACAAATGCTCATTTCAATTTCAATCCGTCACTGTAAATAATATCAACATTAATATGTTTAATTAACCAAGCTGGTTAAAACGTTAATTTATCGACACACTTACCTTCACTGCGACACTGTTTTTCTAGATCTGGGCATTTGGTTTTCATTGCATATGCAACTGACCCTGCAAAATAATCATACTAATATCATATACGAGCACAAACATTCTAACACCCGTCGCTTATACTTTCATTATCTTTTCCAGGAACCTTGAAAATGGTTTCTATTTCTAAATCATCTAATAAACTTACAGAAATATGAAAGTTTTAAATTGTAAGTTTTCACATTCATATAGTCAACACACTAATGTCTGTTTAGCATGTACTATAATTTGGATTCAACATTGTTACAAAGTGTTGCAAAAGTATTGCACGGATATTCTACAGTTACGATTTTTCTTTAAACGTGTATATTACTTTTACAATATAAAACATATTATTAAAATGTAAAACACTTTACTGCAAGGGGTTTTTCTATGTTTTACCATACTTTATTATGATATTTGTATTTATATCCCTGTATTTGCATTCGAAATTAACAATCTTTAAAGTGACATTATGCTCAATTTATCATTGTCACGTTGAGCTGAATTGATTATATATTTCATGAGACTGACTGTTATAATGGTGATTGACCAACAGGGAATCTTGGAAAATGTTAAGGATAAAATATTAATTTGCCTAAAATATAAAAAAGACTGCCCCACTCTTTTAATAAATTGAACGTTACAGGTAAATTTCGATGGGTATTTTTAGAAATTTCCTTGGGCGATATGGTTTATCAATAGTTCATGCAAAGTGAATTATAATATTGAAAAAAGTTATGGCAAAATGTAAACTTATTTTGACTTTAACCCGTTTACTCACTATATACCCTAAGGTGGGCATAATATCACTTTAAATTATAGTGGTGTTGTTCAAAACAATAATTTTAGATGGGTAAAAGTTCAAGGTGACCAAAAGTAAGATTAACACGATGTCTTACCGATCAAAAGAAAGTCTTTGCCAACGCTGGTTACAATGGCGTCAGTTTTCTGTTCTAATATGTCTCCCATCTGGACCCTTACTTTTACCTTACCTTCTGACAAACCTAACAATGTAAAACATGATTTATATGTTAATGCATGTGTGTACAACAATCAAAGTCAATAAAACTTTTCAGTTTTTTTTAAAGGAAACAATATAACCGTCCTCCAATTATTTATTTTGTGAGACACAATTAGACAGACACTTCTCCCCTCACAAAACATTTCAGTTTTTTTCTAATCAACTAAATGTTCTTGTGCTACATTATTTTTTTCTTCAAATTTAGTGTAAGGTAACAGTTGAAAACTTTTTACAACTGACATCACATGAATTTCGTTTTAATACTCACTTCAGTCAAGAAAGTATAGTATTCCATCCATTAATCCTTTACAAGTGTAAAACATTTATCACCGATATTTTGCCAGACCAGAGTGCATATTCGTGCAGACTGACAAAGCTAAATTATGTCGGTAGACCAACTTTCAAATTTTCATTGAAACATCTCTGAGCTGTTCCGAAATTGAAGTTGGTCAAGTCCATTTAGGAAATTGAGGGTTAACCATTTAATACATATTTAACAGCCTATCGAAAAGATTTCTTTACTTTCATTTAATTCTTAAAGATTTATTAAATATAACTTTTTAAGATTTTTTGATGATACAATCTTGCACTTAGTCCACCAATAAGTGTTTACCTGGTTCACTACTAAATCCATGCTGTTCATCCAGAGAACTTCTGAATGGTCTTCTTCCTATGCCCTTTGCATTTAAAACATACGCCTTGAATCTCTAGAAAAGAAAATAACTTGTGATATATTTTAGTCATGCCACTGGTTTATATAAATGTGAAATCTGAGCTGGCTATAAACATGCCAACCAAAGAAAACTGTTCCTCCTTGGATCCACAGCAAACGGTTCTGCCTGGGACTCACAGAAAATTGTTTTCCTGGGATCCACAGAAAACTGTTTCACAGATTTACCGACTGATCTACCCGGCCACGTACACATTTCCTCCCTAATTTGTGAACAGTTTTATACGATGACAACAGTAAATATTTGAAAGTTAAACTATTACCACATAAGACTTAACGCTTGATAAAGACATGATTTTAGTTTTGACATACGTTATCATGTATAAGCCTTTAGCATGATGAAATCATTCACAGATAAAGACACCGTTCATATGCAACACTCATATAGCAACAGACCAGTTGAATCACGTGATACAGAAAGGGCAGTGATCGTGTTTCATATATAGATCGACTCATACTTGTCAGTTAAATGTTTACAGAGCACAACAACTTTATAAGCACTCTTTATTATATTTAAATATAGTGCATATACAATGTTCTTTGTTACATACATTTAACAATCATGATAAATTTGAAAATAATTTACATTTATGGTTTCACCATCCTTTGGATCTATAACGAACTTTACAGTCTTCAATGCCGATTCTGGATTTTCCTTCGCCCATTCTATCACAGTGTCGAACAATATTGTGCATACATCCTCTTTGAATTCATAACCATTGTCGCCTTTCAACAAAGCGGGTATAGCCAACGATACAAACCCATTTATCACAGCGTGAAATAGAACCTTTCTGACGACTTCCTTCAAGTGTTCCTTTGAGTGCTAAAATATGTTTTTACATTATAAACTTAAATTAAAATACTTGTAAAAATGATATTCGCCATCAGTTTATATATTCTATTAATTGAAATAATGTATATAATACCAAAGATGATTTAAAGTTAAACAGAACAAACTGTGAATATACGCGATAAACCCAATTTGGAGAGCGAACATTTTAAGCAAAACAAATTATGATATTGAAATGACTATATTTATTGGAAAATTTATAAAATAAAGTAAGAACAAAGATAAACAAGTCGAAGAGACGTTCACAGAACAAATTTCAGACACATATGGCCACTTGGAAGGCACACAGCAGGAAACCTAGCCAAAAGCAGGGAATTGCATTAAAAACTGGAGATGGAGGATGCATACTTAACATCTATTCTTGTATATCAGACTTTCTCTTTCCGTTATTTGTAAATTTTATGAGTCTCGTGCTCAAAAATAACGTCTTTTCGGCGTATTTTACGAATTTATTTCGTGCATTGAATGACGTCATTTTGCCGTTATGAGTTGTAAATTCATAATATCTTACCATAAGAAAGAAATATCATATAACAGATGTAATTACATTAATTTCTATTAAACATTACTTATATGAGACGAATGATTTAAAACAGGGTAGAAAATAAACAAATGTGGGAATCAAATATGTATGATAACTGCGGTGGCGTGGGGGGGGGGCGTTGAGGCGGGCGGTAGGAAAAACTTACCATTGGCGAAAAATCCCATGATGGGACACACAGAAAAAAAAAGAATTAAAAAGCTATAGCAAGTGTCTCAACAAGAACATAACAATAAATTAGTTATACAAATAAAGGGACATAAAAGGGAACATTTTTTGAACGACCAGGAGCAAAACCGTTTCGCTTTTACATGTAGGACATACATGTTCTTCTAAGAAGAGACAGTGTAATAAAAGGATTTACCGTTCAAATCTAACAATTGTTATGGCTATAGAAAGCGAAACACTTAAAGAGAGACAAAGTTACGTCACACACACACATATATATATAAAGACTTATGATTCAAACACATATATAACCAAGGATTTAATCTAACAATCTTTTTGAAATCTGTTATTTTTCAATTTGCATGTTAAATCAGCAAACATCCCTTACATGTTAATAGAAACAGATTTATTTATACAAAGACAGACGTAAGTGTTTAAAGATACATTTATTTTGATACCTTATTTAAATATCCGGTTCTTCTACATCTACTAATATATCTATATCCAATTCATGTCGACAGATTTTCCGAAATGATATAAGTATCAGACCTTGTGTTAGGTAACATACCTTGTGATAACCTTGAAATATACTTACATAATCAGTGTCTCCTTTGATTGATGCCATATAAACAGTCTTGCAAGGTAAATTTCCTACTCTGATTTCCGCAATGTCATCCATTCCAATTTGCCAATTGTATTTAGACTTGCACTCATCCCTTAACAGTTCTCCACCTTTGTCAAAAAGTGTGTCAAGCACAGCGTTATGCCTGCGGTCCATGTTTGAAGATGATGAACTAAATATAGCATCCACCTAAACAAAACAATGAAACATTTCATCATTATGTCACAGAAATCAATGACTTAAAATGTAACAGTCAACGAATAAGCTTGTAATATACGACGTACTTTCGGTAAAGCTTTGGTTGCAGAGTGCCTCTGATTGAAGATAGTTACTATGAATACTGACACAGCCCTATCATGCTATATATAGAGGTTTCTTACTGTCTCGATATACATGTAATGTTTAAGCGAAAATTAACTTTTTTGGATCTAAAAATAATGAAAAGATTCTAAAAAATAACAAGAGGGCCATGATAGCACTGAGTCGCTCACCAGAAACAACTGCTTTTCAGTGTTGGAATGTCAATATATCTTAATATTAAATTTGAGCGTAGAATATGTTTAAACAATAATTTAAAGAAATGCCATGACCTGGGTCATTTAAGCTTTAGCTTAAACGGGGCTAATCAAATTAATATGAGCGAACTTGATAAAAGACTACCTAAGAATGCTACAAAGATTGGTGATTATCTATCGATTATTTCAGTAGGAAATGATGTTCGAAGGCTTTTTCTATTTTTAGCTTTAGTGGCCCCTAAAAGGGGCTCAAGCAAACTTGATAAAAGAGTACCCAAGAATGCTACAGACAGAGTTTGGTGATCATCCATCAATTGGTTCTGAAGTAGAAGATGTTTAAAGGTTTCTCTATTTTTTTTTAGCTTTAGCGGCCTCTAAAAGGGGCCAATCAAATGAATATGAGCAAACTTGATAAAAGATTACCCAAAAATGCTACAGACAAAGTTTGGTGATCATCCATTAATTAGTTCTGGAGGAGAAGATGTTTAAACGTATTTCTATTTTTAATTTTAGCGGCCCCTCAAATTAATTTGAGCAAACTTAATAAAAGACTACCCAATAATGCTACAGACCATCAATTAGTTCTGTAGGAGAAGATGTTTAAAGGTTTTTCTATTTTTAGCCCTAGAAACCCCTAAAAGGAGCCAATCAAAATAATATTAGCAAACTTGATAAAAGACTACCCAAAAATGCTACAGACAAAGTTTGGTGATCATCCTAGAAATATATATTTAACGGTATTTCTATTTTTAGCTTTAGCGGCTCCTAAAAGGGGCCAATCAAATTAATATGAGCAAACTTGATTAATACTACCAAAGAATGCTACAGACAAAGTTTGGTGATCATCCATCCATTAGTTCTGTAGAAGAAGATGTTTAAATGAATTTCTATTTTTAGCCCTAGAGATCCCTAAAAGGGGCCAATCAAATTAATATGAGCAAACTTGATAAAGACTATCCAAAAATATGCTACAGACAAAGTTTGGTGATCATCCATCAATTAGTTTTGTAGAAGAAGATGATTAAAGGTTTTTTCTATTTTTAGCTCTACTGACCCCTAAAAGGGGCCAATTGGAATGACATGAGCAAATTCATGTGTGACTGTCACACACTGATGCTACAGACCAAATTTGAAGTAAATCTGCTCAGTAGTTTCAGAGAAGAAGACGATTGTTGACGCATGACGACGGAAGACGGACGCCAGATCATCCCCCTTTGATACTAATACTTCGGCTCTGGTGAGCTAATAAAAAAGGAAATGAAAAACAAACAAACAAACAAAAAAGCAAAAATATTAAAGGTTATACGTTAAACTAGCGTGCAACATAATATTTAGAATTGGAACATACAATTTCATGAAATAATCAATAGTTATAAAAGTCAGTGTTATTTTTATTTACAGAGCAGTATTACTGAAACTTCATAAAACCTACATTTTGAGTTGTGATATCGTCAACACAAACTTGCATCGTCAATTCGGCAGCTTTGAGATCTGTAGGCAGCAATTCAAAAGTATATATGTACATGTTCACAATGTTAAGTTATTCATCTTAAAGCGACACGACTAATGTATTATTCATAAAATAAAAACACTGTCAAGATTTAAAAAATTGTCGATAAATAATCGGGAACAGAAGTCGTAAAAGGTTTCAGTTTTTGAGGATTTATTGACTTTATCAAAAACAAAACCTCTTGCGCTTACCGAATATGTGCTGATTTCTGCCGCGATTTTCTTTTCTCATTCTTTCCTCTTCTTCAAAAGCCTGTAAAAGTTTTTTTTAAAAATTGTATTTTTATACTGTTTATTTCCATATAATTGTAATATAATAACGGTAATGCAAATTTATTATTGAAAAACAAATGTTGTATTGAATTCTGCAAACTTGGTTTTGTTGAGTTTATTCCAAACAGACAATGGTACACTGCAACAACTCTAATGTATGTGGCATGAACAACAGTACAATCAGGTTTTCTAATAATTTTTTATCACAGCATACTGCAACAAATTGCAAGACATATTAAAGTGCAATGATTGTACCATCCAACGCAACGTTTTGTGTAGGTAACGTTATTATAGATAATAACTTGATAATATAATAATATCGGTAATCTACAGACCTAAAACTTGGTTTTAATTAGAAATAAACTTTGTGTTTACAATATATTCATTTATTTGCTACTGATGCAAACCTTTATAGTTGAGCCATCTTTTGGGTACAAAACAAATCTGACATCTTTCAATGTAGTTTGAGGATGGCAGCGATCAAAGGTCACGACAGCATCATACATAAGGAACGCAACGAGATCTTTCGGGTAATTCAACTGCCCAGTACCCAATGCGCTGAAAACTATCGATTTCATCTCCTGGTCTGATGCACGCTCTAACGACTTTTTCATGATCATTTTGAAGCCCTAAAACATATTTATTTTCATATAACACGGTTTGAAAACCAGAAAAAAGACACAAGTCAGTTGTTTTCACATTCAAGAATTTTATATAGCTATTATAGAGACTAGAATTGTCATAGAAGCATCCAAAGCATAATATGTTTAATCTGATATAATTATTTCTCTTTTTTGCTTAGTCAGTTGTTTTTCTTAATTTGAATCAATATCTTTTTAAAAAGCTCTTCTAAAACTGCACGTTTATAACGGATAACCGTGACGTTTATATAATCTAGCTATATACAAGACTGCTGTTAGTACATAAAGTAGTTTTCGCTTTATATCACATAAAGTAATTCTTCTGCATTATCAATGCGTTATAAAGATCTCTGATATATTATAAATTATGTCCGCAGATAAAAGATATACAGTAAACCCTCTCAAAGAGGCTTGTGATATATAAGCTTTCAAACATTTATACTGAGCCATTAAACATGTCAGACATCTTTTTATGTTATCTTATCTTATTATACAGCACGTTTACAAGTAACTTCGCTTTTCTTTAGATAATTGTAAAGTTTATATAGTTTTATTCTGATGTCGACAAAATTAACTGTCATAATTGATTTGATAAAGATAATGCAATTTTACATACTTTCTTCATCTCCTCGCCGGATGTCCAGGTTGGTAAAGTGGTCAAATACACATATTTACATGCCAGATTTCCACAACCTTTAATAACTGCCACTTCATCAGACTGAATACCCTCTGGATACATCTTATTGCACGCTTCTTGAAGTTTTCCGCCAGCTTTCAACCCTAATGATTTGCACGCATTACCACTTTTCAAATTCAAATTGTGAGACGTACCAGCGACGATAATATCTCCCTAAACGTGACAAAATAAAACAGTGGCTAAATTAAAATTAAATATTTCATGATTTGTTAAGATTGAAAGAACGATAACAAATTAGCTTAAATGAGATTTATTATTTAACATAACATAGTGAGCACAAAAGCCTCTATGTTATAGATAGTATAACTTTACGTTGGATTGTTAAATTTGACCAAATTCAGAAGTCGGTCTAACACATTACTTTTGGTAGTTACTTGTTATTATCACCATATACTCAAAAAGTTTTCTTAAAGTTGTTAAAACTAAACTTTAAATATTTCCTATTAAATACATAAGTTAAGATTTAAGAGTAAACGATATAGGGGACTGTATGACATCTTATCATCTAAATTATCTCACATTTCAATTTCATAGTTTTTATGGATTTTATACATACTTCTTGCTCTCCAAGTTCTCCTTTAACAAGAGTAACGTTGACGCCAATTGCTGTTTCAGAAATGTCATCTCTTTCGTACGGTATTTCACCAGAAAATTCTGATAAAAATAACTTATATATTATAATGTACTTACAAACGTAAACATAACGAGACGCATTTTTTACATCATTAGTGATACTACAACGATAACAAGATATACGAATATCGTAGTTTTTGCTTTTGGAACGTTGCTCTTTTCCAGTTTACCGTGGATAAAACAAATTTAAAATAATTTAAGAAAAGACAATAACATCTTAAGGATTTATGATATTTATATGACAAGATGGGAAGTAAAAACATTTCAAGACAATATGTATTGAATTTACCTAAAATTCTAGCTCTAAATGATTTAAAAAGAAAATAGTACTTATAAGAGAAAAAAGATTTCTGTCAATGAAATAGGAAGATATGGTAATTGTGCGTTTTGACATACCTTGGTCTTGTTTTGTTTTAGAAGGACATAACACACTTCCTTTAAATTCATCACTGCTATCTATATTTGATGCACCTGAAGCCAACCGTGTTGCATGTTCATCGGGAAATTGAATGATGCATCTGTATAAAAGGATAAATCAAAGATCATAACTATTCAACTATGAACGTGTCTTGAGAGAAACGCATGAAGCTAGAAATAATCATATATACTTTAATCCGTTGTTTGTTTCATTTTACGCCTTTTTCCAACAGTATTTCAGTCATATAGGCGGGTAGTTTCCTAACCATCGTTCCAGGAGAGTTACACCAGTACTAGACTACCTTCCTCCGCGCTAAACTACCAAAGCATCTCCTGGGGATCGAACCCACGCCAGAGAGGTTACTGGATTAGAAGTCATTGACTCTAACCCCTCGACCACGGAGGCGTTAAAATCTACATATGTTTTAAGCGAGACTTTTTATAGACTTTTTGTGTTATGCAACAATGTACGTTTACAATAGGTGAAGTGTTTTGAAAATCAAAGATAAAGTGAAATGATATGATTATGCATTATAAAAGTAAAATAAACTTTAATGTTATCTAACAACCGATGGCAAATTACTCATTCATAGCTGCAATTCAATGAAATCTGCCAACAAACGTATTGCATATTGTTTGATATAATATAATATTTTGTTAAGACATATTACAATTACATAAATTCCCCTTTCTATAAATAATGCATAAAACTCCCCCTTACCAAGTCAAATGTAACACAAATATTAACAAGAATGCCATGATGGCTCTGAGTCGCTCACCAGAAACAACTGCTTTTCAGTGTTGGAAATTATCCATTGTCAATATTTTCTTATATTAAATGTGTGCATAGAATATGTTTAAACAATAATTTGAAGAAATGCCATGACCTGGGGCGTTTAAGCCTTAGCTCAAACGGGGCCAATCAAATTAATATGAGCAAACTTGATAACAGACTACCTAAGAATGCTACAAAGTTTGGTGATCATCTATAGGAAATGATGTTCAAAGGTTTTTCAATTTTGGCTTAAGTGGCCCCTAGAAGGGGCTCTAAATGATTTAAAAAAGAAAATAGAACTTATATATATAAGAGCAAGAATGCTACAGACAAAGTTTGGTGATCATCCATCAATTATTTCTATAGAAGAAGACCTTTTAAAGGTTTTTTCTATTTCTTTTAGTCCTAGAGACCCCTAAAAGAGGCCAATCAAATAAATATGAGAAAACTTGTTATAAGACTACCTAAGAATGCTACAGACAAAGTTTAGTGATCATCCATCCATTAATTTTGTAGAAGAGATGTTTTAATGTTTTTCTATTTTTAGCCCTAGAGACCCCTTAAAGAGGCCAATTACTTTAATATGAGCAAATTTGATAAAAGACTACCCAAGAATACTACAGACAAAGTTTGGTGATCATCCATCAATTAGTTCTGTAGTAGAAGATGTTTTAATGTGTTTCTATTTTTAGCTCTGTTGACCCCTAAAAGGGGCCAATTGAATTGACATTAACAAATTCAAGTGTGACTGTCACAAGAATGCTACAGACCAAATTTAAAGTAAATATGCCAGGCAGTTTCAGAGAACAAGACGATTGTTGACGCATGACGACGGACGACGGACGCCGGAGCATCCCCCTTTGATACTTATAGCTACCCTGACCTTTCGGTTCTGGTGAGCTAAAAACGGAAACATATAATTCAGAACTCATTTTCAAAGAAAGTAAATTAAGAATTTTATATAATCATAAATTCATGCTTACCGCTGATTGGTCCCTTCAAGACTAAGTTGCATTTGTTTTTCATCATCTCGCAGTGCAACTTTTACACCAACCTTTTGAATGATTACCTTTTCACAAATAATTTCTTCAAATATAACATTCAATTCCCGCTCTGCTTTCAATACTCCATCTTCGCAACCCGTTACAATTACACGTTTATCTAATAAACAAAAAATACCAGAATTATAATTATTTATATATCCAGCATATACGAGTTTTTTCCTCCTAAATTTACATGAGTAAAAACGAAACATTAGAACGAGATATGTTACAACTACTTTTAATGAAAGTAATATGCAACTGTTGTATGTTCAACAGAAGACCTTTAGTATTAAAAACGCCTTAACATATATGAAATATATATATATTTTGTACAATGATAAGACTTTGTTCAAAAATAACGATCGACTTTCGTGTATGATGTTTTAACCAATATAATCACTATTAAGCCATTTACCCTGAATGTCTATATTCACTGAATACGCCTTCTCAAGACTGCGAACAAATTCTTTCTTGTACTTTTGTAGAAACTGCAAATATCCTACATCTTGTTCTATTACACGTTCTACTATTTGTACCGGTATTGAATACAAGAATTCTTTGACCTTACTGTGCACGACTTTTACTTCCTCTTTCATTCCATAAATCGCCAGTATTCCCTGCGATTCAATATATTGCACTTCAACATGATCATGGTAAGTATTGTTTATTTCTTTCAGAAAAGTCTCTAGTTTTCTTTTATCAAAGGTAACAGGTACAATTTCTTGAATCTCTAAAATCGACGCGTTTAAAATGTCCTCAGGGGTAGTACAGGTATCTTCAGCGTAGTTGTGTTCGCTAAGTACTTTAAACCTTTCCCCGGACATCGCCGGCTTAACTTCATCAAAGGTGTACACATTTATATCCCTATTATCAATTTCCCATTCTACAAAGTTGGATGTATATCTACTTTTTAAATGTGATGTCAGCTCATCTTTCAGTTTACCCTCGATAAATTCTACACATGCTTTGGTAAAGTCATGTTTTTGTTTCCTTTTCACAATTTTGTTGGTTACCTCATACAGTCCCAACTTCACTTGCACTAAATCTTCTGGAGAACTTCTAATGACAATGTCAGTTTCTCCGTCTTTTATATGTATTTTCATTTTCCCCATTTCCAATTTCATCTCTTCGAATACCCCACAAGCGCGCATCAGTTGTATTTTTGGAGCTTCAAACACGACAATTTCTGTTTCTTGCCTTAGTTCGCTGTGCTTTTCCTCTAGCTTTGCACACAACTTATCAACAGTTTGTCGTAAGCCGAGAATAAAGACTTCAAAGCGTGTTTCATCAACACTGCACACCAACTCTTCGCATCCTTCAAGATTCTCTAAAAACATATGAAGAATGCATTTTAGTTTTGAACTTCTTTAAACAACTAACATATTTTATGTTATATCATATATCAAATATCTGTAAGTCCATAACTTTTACAACGATTTAAATGCATTGAGGAGCAGCTGTTAATTTTATTTACAAAAACCTCGATTCTGAATTACTATCGATCGTTCATTACGGATTATTACCACATTTTTGTCTGTTTGATTGGGTTTTACGTATCACCGACACAAAATAGGTCATATGGCGATTCCAGCTTTACTGGCGGAGGAAGACCTCATGTGCCCTTTCGTGCATTATTTAAGGCACGAACGGGCACCTGTGTAGAACCACCGACGTTCCGTAAGATAGCTGGATAGCTTCCTCACATGAAATAATCCGAAGTCCCTGTCGGGATTCGAACCCACATGTTAGCAAGTATACAGAAAAGGTAATGACCTCGATTACCAATGAAAAAAGATTAGTCCAGATATCAAGTTATACGTATGAGTACCTGACTTGAAGTACAACATGAAATCATTCCAAACACTTTCGCTTGTTTTGAAAGACGTTTCAGTGATATTATTCTTGATGAACCTATCAACAATATGTTCTGATGTTTCCTTCCATTCATTGGAAAGCCTTCTGAAACCAATAACAGACGGAGTAAGGGAACAAGACAACTCAATCCCTTTCCCAGTAATCTTTGACACACAGTTATTGCTCTTGAGCTCGGCAGACAGTTGCTCACAACATTTCCTGGAAAACAAAAATATTCATAAATTAATGAAAATATATTTGTACTGTGTTACATTAAATGATACACACAAGGTTAAATTATCTATCCCACTTACTTCCAATGAAATCGGATGTTCTCACTTTTTGTCTTCATTGATAAAACACTCTTGCTGTAGATGAGTTTTATAATTGATTTTATTGTAAAATACAGGAACATTATACGTATACTTTCGTACATATAAACCTTATAGTCATACAAGCGTTCATTAACATTATAAAATATCGGGCTACATATTCGGTATTCAACAAAACTTTACAAATTACCTTTGCAAAAGTGTTGTGATGTTACGATCAAGTTCTATAGTAAACGATTTCGGAATACTCAAGTAATGCGTTTCCGTGTCCCAAATCACTACATCTTCAAATATGTAACAAGGTGACACTCTGAGTTCCATTCCTTCCCATATGAAAGGTGATGATCTTGAACACACATTCTTAACAACTAGATCAGAAATTATAGAATATAAAATATACATGTTCTGAATAAATAGAGGATATTCAAGTTTTTTCTATAAATACATTATTTATTTTCATCGAGTGGTATGAAAATAAATATTTCATGAGTGGCGGTAGCCACGAGTGAAATATGGTAATTTTCATGCCACAAGATGAAAATAAATCATGTATTTATAGAAAAAACTTGAATTTTCTGTTTATTATATACATTTTTCTCTTTTTTGCGATAAAATTGGAAAGACTTTCCCTTAAATTTTGTTTACTGGCAGAATTTAAAAGAAAGTAGTCCGGCAAGACACCAGTGAAAATACGGAAAATATGTTTCACTGCAGTGAAAAATAAATTTTTACAGTGAAAATACGGAAAATGAAAATACCCATTTTATTTTATCAATATTTCTCAATATTTCATTTATAAGTATATAATAAAAACGACTCCTTCAACAGTTTTATTTAAATTTCTAATTGATATAAATTATATCAGTGCCGTATAAGGAATATAAAATATGATCTCATAGGATTCATTATGGATTTATCATTTCCTTTCAAACCAATAAGATATGACATAAATATATGATAAAAGCATTATAAATTAAAGCAACATTCACGTATATGTGAAGACAGTGAAAATTTCTCCACCAGTATGTATATGTGGAAATTCAATTCGGAAAATAAAACTAAGATAATCTTTATATCGAATCTACAAATTATTACAAGTTCTTATCTTATATAAATATATAATTAATGGAATGAAAATTTTTTATTCAAAAGCAATACATGTTAAATCAAAATTGGTAAATGTTTTACTTCAAACGGAATGATGTCTGTCATACACATGTCTTATATTTGTTAACATGGCTAAAACAATTATATTACTTCATATAAGTGTTACATAATTAAGAATTACAATGTAATATAGATTTAACATGAAAATGAATGATGAATAGCATGAACTAAAAATCTTGAAAAGAAATTTTAACGATATAAGTGTGGTTCGTTCTAAAGAGCGTGACTTTATAAATGTAAATTGACGGTAACTAACATTATGCCTATTTTTTTTCGCTGTTGAGTTGAGTTGGCTATATATTTTAAAAGATTGACTGTTATTATTGTCAATTACCTGTAACTGATAATGAAATATGTTTAGCATAAAATATAACAACTGCTTTAATAATAAAAGATTCCCCCACTATTTAGATATTAGTAGTTATTCAGATATTAATTTGAATGGCATGTTGATATGGTGAAACATTATTTATAAATGAAAGACTGTTACCTGAATTTTAGACAGGTATGAGGAAATTCACTAACATCATATTCATGCGAGTCAAAGATATAAAAGCTACTTGACATTGGTGATAAATAAAGAGCTATTGTTAATTGATTTATTGGGAGATCAATCTACTATTTTGTTGAATTGCTTCAAAATCCTCGTCTGACCCACCAGTGTGTTTACATTCCTATCAATAAACCCATAACACCTCATGTTAAAACTGCAGACGAAAGTTTCTGTTGTTAAAATGTCGCAGTATTCGGCAAATCAATATTCCACTCAAACTACCATAAAACCGATTGCCTTCAAACAAAATAGAATCAACTTCTTACAACAAAAGCTCGGGATATCAGGGTCAATTTAAATATGCGCGGTAAATGAATGTCAGAAGTTCAATCAGGGCCGTAATAAAGACAGGAGCTATTAATTTACAGGAAAGAACCTACAAAAAAAAAACAATTTCGAAATGATATTCATGTGGTATAAAAATTCGTAAAAATGGCCTACTTATTTTTTTTCGATAAATTTATAAAGAGTGCAATTTATTGTTGAATATGTTTGCATTTCATTTCCTGCAAAATTACCCAGTTCGTTATTTATTACCATAAAGCGACACAAATGACCGTTCGGTCGAAACTAAAATTTCTTCTACAAATAGATTTTCGGAGAAAACAGAAAACATGAAAATGTGCATTATTCAGGCAATCCTAGAACACTATGGATCAGGCTAGAGTACTTATGTCTTTAATTATAATAATAGTCTCATTCATAGAAGTATATACAGTTAAACTGTGATATTCTATGACATTTCATTTATATATATAACCGAAAATGTAAGAATATTATATCCTTTTCGTATATTTATATCTAATCTACAGTTTTTTTATTTCGAATGTCGAAAACCTTACCTTCTGGATCTCCAAACTGAAGAATAACGCAGCTTTCATCTTCTGATTTATATGGAGCTTGTTTGAGCTCATATCCTGAAATATAAAAAGACAACCAAGGTTAAAAGTTAAGAAAGGTATGCTCAAAGGCATCATAAATAGTTTGATCTATAAACTGAATTTTCATTTATAAGCTTGCAATCTCGGTTTATATTCAAACAGTAATAAGCTTGTATGATTGTATGTATTGAACAAACCTACATTTATAATTTTATATGTTTAAATTGTTTACGTATTTTTAAACAGTAAATCTTGTATATAAATAATGTGAGACAAGCCTGACATGTATAGGGTAAACATGGCGTATTTTTTCACTGAAGAACTCACCACAAACTTTACGACTTTCAAAGTAATATTCCAAACATTCTATGTTGCCTATCCCTTCCTCGGTGCTCACTGCAATGCTATCTGCTGGTGGAATGTCGTGAACGTCGGGTCTCTCATCATCATTACACTTCTGTCGTAAAGTGTCTCTAATCAGATCTAGATCTAATGTAAAAAAAATCAGATGGATTTATACCTCATAATGATGTTGTTCCCTAATCTTTTGAAATTGAAGTTGAAACTTAAGCATTACACAAGTTATTATATTGGTTATAACGTACAGCATGATAAAATTGCATAGAATGATATGCATGTATCAAAAGGCAGTTGTTTAAATATGCTAAGTAACAGCACGAACTTTAATCAAAGTTCTTGGTAATAATCAAGGTAAGTGTCACATTAAAGGGTCTTCAAGAAACGACAGCACGGTGTAGCACGAAATGGTTTTTAAACACCCAAATGACATGTTAAAATTCTCTATAACCAATTTATTATATTCTGTGTTTTTTCTTTGATTGAGATGAAATGTGAACTCAAAAGTTTGCAGCAGCCGTCCATATAGATAATACAAATGCCATAACTATTCAATAAAAACTGACGTGCAGTATTAATAATAATAAAAAGATTACTCTTTAAAGATGACATATACCTGGCCTTTGTGTCAAGAACAGTTTTACTACAGCACAAGTTCTTGTATGATTGAATATGATATTTTCATATTCAGCCACACCATGTGTTGTCTCTTGTATAATACCAGCTAACGCCCCTCTACAAGTGTCCGGGTGAATACCACGAAAAAGTAGTGTATATTCTTTTTTATCTGTTTGTACTGCAGCACTCTTCAAAATAATTAAAAAATAATAATAAAGGTAATGATAATATTATGACGAATGGTGAGAATCAGCATGATAGAGTTGAGTATAGGGCGGATGTGGTACTTGTATACTTCTACTAAACGTTTGATATATTTTCAGTGTATTTGGTTAACTTGAGAATTTAAAATTTACTAAGTGAAATTAATATTGATTGTTTCATAAACTATATAAGTATGTTTTTCGTAGTCCAATAGATTAAGCGAAATACTTTATCATTGAAGAGGGAGAATGTATTTCTAAAAAAGAACATTAGCATTTAATTTGTCAAAATTTATAGCTATACAGCTCCAAGAAATATTGGGCATATCTCCCGGTAAAAGAAAATATGCACGATTCTTATTTTGTATATGTAGAAACACATTTTTCAAGTCCTCAGTAGAATCTACGTATTAAGAAATGACTAAATAACTTTTATGACCAAATAAGACTTTTCTAAATAATGCTTAATGATTTATATTAATGATAAAACAGATTCACCTGGTGTGTGTTCTCGTGTTGAGTTGCCTCAATGATTTCCTCCTCAATTTCAGCTGTAATAGCAAACAAGCGGTTTTAATATTCAGCAATATTATAATGAGAAAACTGTTTTAAAAGCAGTCATAAAGGGAGACATATATTTTAAGAAAATAATTGTTACAATGTCTCATTTTGATAAGCTCAGTGTAATTAAGCCAGATCATGGACGGAATTGGAAAAAAAAATCTACTATGGAATCTACCTTCAACGATACCAAACTAGGGTCTTTCAAATAGAATTTGAAAGACCCTGACCAAACGCAAACTTGAGCAGAAAATAACTTTTGACCAATAAAGAAATGTATCAAAATTAAAGACATATTGTTGAAGATATTGACCAGCAATCCATTAATCGATTACAACAGATAAATTTGATTTTAGCCACGCATGCGCAGTCTACGCATTAAGTTACAATTTTAAAACGTCACATTAATAAGGAGGTACGATTATTTGAGCAAGATCTATTGAATCCCAATACCACCCAATTCCATTCAGATAACATACATTTTCACATAGAGTTACCACAACAGAAAAGTAATTCATCTGATAGAAAATAACAAACTTAATTTCTTGAACATTATTGCTATAAATTAAAAATATACGTACGTTCTGCTTCATTTGACCTTTGCTGTGTTTCTGCTGAAGTCACTCGCGGTTCTGAGATGATGTTCTCCAAGAACATTCTATCAACTCGTCTTTTGGCAATGACTTAAACATAAAGTGTTACATTTTATGTTTTCTTAATATAAAGAAAAGCAGAAACCGGTAACATTTTGTATTTGATTTAACAAATTACTATTTTAACATCAATTTATAACAAATCAATAAATCAATAATTATAAACAAATTAAATACAAAAAAATCACGAAAAGCTTATTGCTACATGTATAAAATCATTTATTTATACATATTCATTTAGTGTTTGATGTATGACGCATAGACGACAAAGTTCTTGATGAGTCTAGTTGAAATATTAATAAAAATATGTTGATGTTTAAGTGAAATTAAAAATAACCACTAATAATCGAATTCACGATTGTATATCTATATGCTTCAAAAAAAAATATTGCAATTGAACGGATAAAATATACACATCAAACTAAACCGTTCCTACTTAACGCAAAGTCACAAAGTCACACAGTCTGTCGTTTTATCTTTCATTATTTCACATGATTTTAATATTAAGCAAAAAATTATGTGAGAAAGTTAATTTTGGACAAAAAATGTTTAAATCTGAAGCAACTGCCTGTGCTAGAATTTGCTAGAATTTGCTCGAATTTTCATTGTTTAGTATGAACAAACTAAAATATCTTTTGAAAACACAAAAATATATATATCGTAATCGTAGGTTAGTGTTCTGTACGTAAAAACGCCTTCAAAGTGAATCTTTTCAGTATGATTTGACCGATTCTTTTGTCATGAAACATTTTATATTAATATGACGTTCTTTCTAGCTAAAAACAAAAACATATTCCTGATCATGAGTTTTTGTTCTTAATATCAACCATTACCAGCCAAAATATATCATTATCATTACACCAATTCTATTTTGAAAAAAGTTCAAACCTGTTTCTTCAAATGCTGACATGAAATCTTTAATATTCAACGATGTTTTTAATGTAATCTTCTGCTTAGTGTGTTCGGAAAGAGCATCTGCTACATCTTTAAGATGCACTTGCAACTGGTTTCCTTTGAATGCGTTCAGAATATGCAGCAAACCCTCTTGAGATTTGCACTCCATATCAAGTTTCAGAGGGTTTCTAATGTCGTCATTTAAACAGACTGTATCATCTGAACGCTGCTGGAGCTGTGTGTTACCTTCAGTGCCATCATTTATATTGGCATCTGAAGTTATCTCTATGCAATCATCGGTTGTTTCTTCTTCGTGTAACATTTCTAAAATACAAACAGATACAGACCCTTACATAATCACAGACTTCACAAGATTTCACAGTATAAACACGATCAGTAGACTTTTTATATATGCTCTTTATGAAGTCAAATCAAGCCAATCGTTTTCTGTTGATGTCACAAAAAGACACATTTACGTGTGCCACTAAGCAATATAATTAGTAGAATCACTGAAAAGCCACTTTTTATTTTAAATACAAACAACTTTTCACATTTCCTTTCAAATATTGCACATTTATTTCTTATAAACATGAATTTACTTACTTATGTAATGGATCAAAATAGACTGCAAACTTTCAGTGGCAACTCTGGTTGAAAGTGTTAATAAGCAATTGAGCTCAAGTTCTTTCGTTAGGGAATTTGCAATCTTGTTTAGATAATATCTATACTTCCAGCTGTCGAATAGGTTCAGCAAATGCAGCATATCGTC
This sequence comes from Ruditapes philippinarum, assembly GCF_026571515.1. Lineage (NCBI taxonomy): Eukaryota > Metazoa > Mollusca > Bivalvia > Venerida > Veneridae > Ruditapes > Ruditapes philippinarum. The sequence goes on from NW_026857187.1 coordinate 151,667, forward strand.
ATAAGAACCACATTCAAATTCAAGCACGATGCAAGCTTTCCTATATTCTTTTAAGGCAATGTCCTTGTTTGCTGATAAGAAGTCAAGCAACTTGATAACTTTGTTCTTGACATTCGGAAAGTCTTCTCCTTCACTACCGGTAATAACATTATTGAGAACAGTTAGAATGATGTTCTCGCAGATATCTTTCCAATCGTCAGACGGACCATCTACTGCTAACACTGTACTCAATCCCACTACAATACAAGAACGATTTTAATAATTAATCTCAATGTATGAAATAATACATTCATTCATACGCTTATTGATTCAATATTCAATATTTATTATAGCATTTTTTACTTCAACAAACAGTATTTAACTCAACAACGCACAACTTTAAAGCCAAACCTAGCCCTCGACATCTTAAATTTTGTCGTTAAGGCGTTCTTAAGCGTGTTTGTTTCTCTTTAATTTTGGTATTTACAACTTTTTCTAATTTTCTAAAAATTACATTAATGTATGGAATTCATTTAACATTTAACTATAGTTTGGCTTTCAAAATGTTAAAAATTAAATAGAAGATAATAAATGTAATAACGATGAAATACTTCAACCTACCTTTGAATGTTTGCTGTCCTGTTTGGCTCAACCCATTTATAGTGGCAATTGATGGCCTTACGGCTGTTAAATAGAATAAATGTATACGTTCTAGGGTCAAGTTTTTTTAGAAAACAAAATGATTCTCCTCATTTTCTAGAACAATGCTACGATGTTGTAGTTAAGATAAATTGTACGTTTTACAATAATGAATTATTTAGTAAAATTTGAAAATTGTTTTATATAGATATATTGCACAATTTTCAAGACTTGATGTGTGATTGGGTATTTATGTCATCAGATTCACATAATGTTTCAAATACTCATAGTTATGTTGTAAGAGCGCTCAGTACTTATTAAAAGTTATTGATTAAATTTTATTACATTTCTAAAAAGTAGAAAAATAATAACTTATAACGCGTTAAGTGACAATTTGGACACTATCACTTATTTAAAATTAGAAATGTTGTTAGTGATCACCTATTTACCTCATGCATTAACAATACTTTTATCAGATACCTTATCATAATAACGCGTTATGTAACCGGTTAATCACAAACCACTTATTCAATAAGTTTTAAATGAAAACGCGTTATGTAAATGAAAAATGCGCCAATTTAGTTGATATATGGAACCAAACTGAAGTGTCATTTTCCTATCCCATTATTATTATCATTATATTCATTATGTTTATTATTATTATCATTATTATTATTATTATTATTATCATCATCATCGTTATTATCATCATCGTTATCATTATCATCATCATCCTAATTATTTAAATGACCAAAAATATTAAGTTATTGAAAATCATCTACTATTTGAAATATATGCTTACCATCTAATGGCCCGCATTTAAACGTCTTTATATACGTAAAACAGGCATCCTTTGTGTTATTATCGAAAGTAGTGGCCAATCCATTCAAAGCATCTTCAAGCTGCTCGATAACTTCGTCATACTCGTCTTCATCCAATGAAACATTTGCACAGTGCATAAACACCTCATTACGCAATTGTTTTAAGAGACGTAAATCCTTTTTTTCAGATTTTGAAATCGTTTTCCGAAAGATTATGGATACTACACCAATCAACAATTGTAGGTCCCAAGTGTTAATATCAGTGTTTACACCGGTATCTGGGAACAGTTTTTGGTACTGTTTTCCGTGAAATTCATGCTTAAGTTTTGTTTTGAAGTCGCTTAACAGTGATTCTAAATCCCGTCCAGATTTGTTTCGTTCTCGAAGTAATATTGCCCTTGCAATAAAAGTACCGCCTTCTACTAGTAATAAAAAAGCCCTAAGGAAGTGTGTCTGTTCTATATCTGCCATCCCATGATGTGTTTGGATTCATCTATGGTGTGAAATTCTAATCGAGAAAAACAAAAACCATCAAATGAACTTTGTTACTGCTAAATCCCACCCAAAGTTTTGTATGCATTTTATTGTCCCAATGTCATTATGTGATTTATTTTGACATAGATGTTTATTGTACTACTGTCAAACCCTTTGCAAGTAAGTCTGATGTTAATATGGTCAAGGCAGATGGTGTAACTTGCTACTGGCGAAAGTTATGTAACTAGTCATGATCTGAAACATGTTAAACATATTAAATAAAACTGGTCTCAGTGTCTTTCTATATATTATATTACTTCTAATAAATAATGAATGCTTTAAGTATAAAATATCATTCAGTTTTAACATAACAAGTTTTCCATACTTAATGAAGTTTAATAGTATTTTAATCACAAATAAAAGAGATATACTTTTATTAAATATACCGTATAACATAAGAAAACTGGTAACAATATAAAATAAAAATTGTATGACTGAAGATTGAATCTCCATAACGATTATTTGCTTTCTTGAATCACAATCTATTTTCTTTTCTTTCTTTGCTTCATTTTACGCCCTTTCCCAACAGTATTTCAGTCATATAGGCGGGTAGTTTCCTAACCATCGTTCCTGGAGAGTTACACCAGTACTAGACTACCTTCCTCCGCGCTAAATCACAATCTATTGTCTAAACATATAAAATAAAAGTAGTTTAAACAACCACATCTTAATCACTCACAAACAAAATTCCATGAAACTGTAAATATTGAATTAAATGTAAAAATGGTTACATGGTTTAAATTCATCAGAAAATAAAGGTTGCCCATTGGTTTAAATATAAAAAGCGTGTATCGCATCATATCAGTATATCCACAATTAATAATTCATTGATGAATACAAATTACAAGTGTTTAAAATATGACAAACTGCCACTTCGTTTTAATTTTGTTTATAATATTTATATATAGACCATTGAATTGTATGGGTGTAAGGTAAGCTAATGTAAAGGGTATTTTTCTTTGGTGAATTAAGTTTAGTTTGCAAAACGTTTATTTAAAAAAAGGAATGCGCTTACCACATTATCTAAAAGTATTTTGGCTATCATTATAAAACTTATCGTGCGGAAAGTATTGTGATAGTTTGAAAATAATGCAGTATTTTCTGTGGATAGCATCATATCAAATGTTGCAAATTATTCATCGTATTTCAATCATAAATTCTATTCATATGTTGTTCAAATTAAAATAAAATGATAAGTTGATATAGGCCATTTACACATGTAAGGATAGAGAAAAGATTTTATAAATGAAATTTTTCTACTTTTACACACTGATTTTTTTTAAATATATGATTAATATATACTTTGAAAATGAATACTTCTGTCACATATAAATACTTCTTTCACATATAAATATCTAGCACTATTAATCAAGATGTCAAGACCAGGTTGAAATCAAAATTAATAATCCACTCGTAAACATGCGACAAGAAACAACAACAGTTCAAGATGAGTTTAATAGACAACGTATCTATCTCGTATATTGTAGCTATATTTAACACACCACGGAATTGCAAAATGGACCTGCGTATATTTTCTTTTTCATTTTACTTTAAATGTGACTAAATCTTTTATCATCTCTTGATATACCAGTATATATTTGTATGTATATAATATTTAGTATATATAAAAAATGTACATTTTTATATTTCATATGTGAATAATCAACTTTTAGATCTTAAGAACAAAACCATTTAATCATGTTAAAGAAATGACCATTAAAAAAACTTTCATTTAGTTTCGATTTAATCAATACACTTGTACTTGTTAATTTATCACCTTGTATTTCATTTCTAATTCAACAATAAGGTTAGAAAATTAAGTACTAGTGTAATTTAACCCATAAGAAGTAAAATTGAATGAATATGTATAATAATAACTATTCATAAATATATGTGTCATGAGAAAATTTGAAAGAGAAAGTAGAACATTTACTTACATGTAAAATTTACATTATGATAATTCAATAAATATATCCATATCATAAAGCTATAATCGAATTAAATAACAACACATTAATATTTCATTTTGTTCTTGAAAAGATTTTAAATAACGTAACAGATTGAAACAAAATTGGGAAATTCTTAAAACATCTACTTCCTTAAACAAGTGGTTATACCTAAATTCCGTACCTTCACCCGTACATTAATCGGATACGGTAAGAGTTTCGTCCTACGCTATTTTCGCAACATACATACTTATAGTTTATAAATAAAACAGTAAACCACTTGGCTGAATTCGGAATTTTAAAAGCTTAATTAAAATGTAAACAATAAATAGGATTTACCCGTGTTTGTATCTTAATATAAAAATGGCACTTGATTAACAAATGTTGCAGTATCAAGAAAATACAATATTATTACATTTGATTTTTTTTTCAGTATGATATGATCATTTAATGATATATCTGTCGCGATTATGCTCTTTGAAGGGTGAGGCGATTTCTGATGAAGAAAGAGAAGAAGAAGAAGTAGAAGAAGAAAAAGAAGAAGGATATGATGATAATGTATAACTATATATTTACATGAGTATAGTTTTAATTAAGAAGAACAACAAAAAATGAAAAACTGAAAAAATAGAGTTCTTGAACAAGCTTAATTTGTTTATTGTTTACTCCTGTCATAGATTAACTCAAGGAAGAAAGCCTTAAGAAAATATTCGTACTTTTTTTCTGACGACGTTTACAGAGCTTGTGACAACATCTTTTTATGTACAAGGAACAGTCCAGTCTGATGAGTAAGTTTAGATTGTTGAAAAATGATATAAAAATCATAAGAATAAAGATATATACGATAATTCAAATGAAATAGCTTTTTCCTCTTATTATTTCTTTCCTGTATTGCCTTAGCGACTTTAAGATGCAGAATAGAAAAGTCGAATACGAAAATCGGCAGCGGATTACATAAAAATACAATACGATATGCCAAAAAAATGTCAAACTCTTAGATATGAGTCCCAAAACTTATCTCTCCGGCCTCGTATATCAGAATTATGTCGGCAGCGAGTGAACCAAAAACAAATCGAATAATTTCCCCCATTATTGTTATAAACATAACAGGTCTCTCACGGAAATAGCGTGTATTAGCAACCCGAGAATTGAAATGACACCCCAGGCGGAGCCGAGGGTGTCATGTCAGTTTAAGGGTTGTTAATATGCACTTTAACCCTGAGAGATGTGTTATTTTTAGCTAACCTGTCACAAAGTGACAGGGTGAGCTTTTGTGATCGCTTTTCTTCCGGCGTCCGTCCGTCGTCCGTCCGTCCGTCCGTCGTCCGTCGTCCGTCCGTAAACTTTTACTTTAAATGACATCTCCTCATAAACCACTAAGCCAATTTCATCCAAACTTCACAGGAATGTTCCTTTGGTGGTCACCTTTAAAAATTGTTCAAAGAATTTAATTCCATGCAGAACTCTGGTTGCCATGGCAACCGAAAGAAAAAACTTTAAATATCTTCTTTTAAAAAACCATAAGAGCTAGAGCTTAGATATTTGGCATGAAACATCTTCTAGTAAGTGTCTACCAAGTTTGTTCAAATAAAAGCCCTGGGGTCAAAATTGGCCCCGCCCCTGGGGGTCATTGATTTTCCCTATATGCATATAGTAAAAACTTAAAAAATCTTCTTTTAAAGAACCCAAAGAGCTAGAGCTAAGATATTTAGCATGAAACATGTTCTAATGGGTGTCTACCAAGTTCGTTCAAATAAAAGTCCTGGGGTCAAAATTGGCCTCGCCCCGGGGGGTCATTGATTTTCCCTATATGCATATAGTAAAAACTTAAAAAATCTTCTTTTAAAGAACTCAAAGAGCTATGGCTAAGATATTAAGCATCAAACATGTTCTAATAGGTGTCTACCAAGTTTGTTCAAATAAAAGCCATGGGGTCAAAATTGGCCCTGCCCCAGGGGGTCATTGATTTTCCCTATATGCATATAGTAAAAAATCTTCTTTTAAAGAACCCAAAGAGATAGAGCTAAGATATTTGGCATGAAACATGTTATAATAAGTGTCTACCAAGTTTGTTCAAATAAAAGCCCTGGGGTCAAAATTGGCCCCGCCCCAGGGGTGTCATTGTTTTTAACTATATGTGTATAGTAAAAACTTTAAAAAAATCTTCTTTTAAAAAGCCCATGTTTAGCATGAAACATCTTCTTATGGGTGTCTACCAAGTTTGTGCAAATAAAAGCCCTTGGGTTAAAATTGGCCCTGCAACGTTGTTGGGGGGTGGGGTAGGGGGCCTATATACAGGTGAGCGACCTCAGGGCCATCATGGCCCTCTTGTTTATTATACCGAACCAATGTGTGTGCAGAGCGGCTGTTTGGGGGACTAGAAATAGAACATTACGTTTTCTTAAGTCCATATAGATTTACTTGTCCCTGGGGAATATTGCAAAAATATTGAACGATTGATATTCATTTCTAGGATAATTGATCGAAATAACACCTTGTGACAGCACATAAGGCTATATAGAAAAAGGTTAAAGTGAGGTGTAATAAATGAGTTATATATTTTGCTGGCGATTTATACGGGAAGCTAGCACGGTCGTATCAATGTCTTACTTATCTTAGCATTTTTAGTCTTTTAATTACTCACTATTATGATTGTCAATCTTTTGAACTATATAGTTTGTTCAGGTTAACTTGGTAGGGGAAAAATGAGCATAATGCCACTTTAAGATATGACAGAAAAATGAAACTGCCAGTCAAATTCAGAGTACCGTAAAGTATAATATACAGGTATAAAATAATAAAAATAAGTTGATACATGCCGGGTTGATGGGTAAAGCTTTACAGATAGTAAGTAGAATGAAAACAAGTTAATATGAAACAGTTTCAGACAGAATAAACAAAATCTGCGAAAAAAAAATATATAAAAAAATAGGAAGTTATTAAACTGACATTATATCCTGTTAATTTTCTCAGCCAGAAGATTTTAAAACATTAAACGTTAACGATTAGTACATCAAAATACTTTAGTGTTTAATTGCCAACCAAGCGTTAAGCAAAAGACCATTTTCTACGGTTGATGGGGAAAAGTGGCATCGTCAACCAGTTATATGTATGTAACAATAATATGTATAATTGTATGTATGCAACAATCAAATGTATGTAACAATTGTATGTATGTAATAATCATATGTATGTAATAAGTGTATGTAAGAAAATAATCATACTTAATTATAACAATTATAATATTATATATGTAAAAATTAACAATCTTATATATGATCATATTTGTGTAACAATTGTACTCGTATGTTTGTAACAATCTTATGTATGTAACTATTCTATGTATGTAATAATAATAATACTAAAGTAACAATTATAATATTATATAAGTAAAAATTGAATGTATGTAACAATCTTATGTGTGTGAAAATTATTTGTATGTAATAATTTCATGTTTGACTGTTATACATGTATGTTGCAATCCAGTCATTAAGATTTTTGTCATGTTGATGTCTGTGCAGGGAATCTTTAATGTAAAGATTAGTATTAGTAGTATAGTATGCCTTGTTGCTCCCTTAATCGCTCGTCCTCGTCCTGTCTTTGAATCTGGACAGTTACAACGACCTTGACCGATTTAATTACAAGTACATGACCTCTATTCTATACATAGACGTAGTGGTGGAAATAATTAGAGAATTTAACTATATTATAATTTTATTATGTTGTTTAATCATTTACATTTTGAACTGACCGCTTTTTATCTTTCATCTATTTACACCGTAACTTGAATGGAAATATTTTTAGGTTCCTACGTTCAAAAAATAGAAGAATTATACCCCAATATATTACACAATGTAATAGTTTCGTTCAATATCATATTTACCTGTATGTAATGATGAGTCCTGCTTAAAACGTTGAAAGAAGGTTCTTCATTGTAGAAAATAAATGCCATATTGTGGTTTCTTAATTAAAAATGGAAGTAATTTAACCAATTTCCAACCGAAGAAAGCAAAGGTTTGTCACAATTATATATATATGTCACACTCATATTAATGCAGCTCTGATATTTACTTAAGAACCATGTCTATATAGCAGGTTTATGTATGTTACAATGATATGTACATATGTATGTCATAATCGTACGTTTGTAGTAACCATTTGTATTGAACCAAAGTATGAATGTAACAGTCGTATGAATGTGACACCGTTTTTAAGTAAAAATCATATGTTTGTCATAATCTTATGTATGTAAGATATGATTAGTATCCAGTATAATTTGTAAGAATTACATGTGTCACAATCATATATACAACAACAACATTTTATTTGCATAAATGTTATAACAACATTATAGCCATAAAGTATATATAATGTTAACAGTGATACAAGTTCAAATATAAAAAGTACATAAAAGTTAGCAAATCAAATGTATGTATCAGTCATATATATTTAATGATCGTATGTATGTTACTACCATATATTTGCTGCAAAATTATGTATGTAGCAGTTGTTCTTATGTAACAATAACATGTATGCTACAATCTTATGTGTGTAAAAAAAAATTATGTGCATGTAATAATTTTATTTCTGACTGTTATACATGTATGTTACAATTCAGTCATGAAGATTTTTGTCACAGGGAATCTTTAATGTAAAATATAACAATACTATGAAAGCCTAGATTAAACGATACATGTACAGCTATCCTTTTTTAAATGTCTACTGAAAAAACTTATGTGGCCACAAAAAACTTTTTTTTTATTAAATAATCTTAACAAATATTTCAAACCAAACATTGTTAAATTTAGAATCTCAAAATATGAATAAAGCTTTTACGACCCATATATCCTATAGTAAATCCATCACATTTAAGGCTAAATTCTGGACAAAACAAATCCGGTACCGAAACTTCATGACCATTTCTTTAAACACCAATGCAGTCCAAGTAAATTTAGCATAAAAAATAATACATTAGCCCTTGAAGTTTTTCTGCAGCTTTTAATTTCTGTAATCACTATAGAATATTCCAAATAGTAACTGGCGTGTATTCTTGTGCATAGTGCCTCATGAAACCTTCCACCCAGAAATGAAATCCTGCAAAAATACATCAAAAACAACCTTTAAAGTACTCAGAAATGAAACTTCATGTACATAATTACTAAAGATATACTTAAAATATAACCAGTATCAATTAAGATGATATGAAATAGGCCATTTCAAAATTTAAAAGAACTACTTTCTAGACTACAACGGGCTGGGTCTAATTCCGTACCGGGGTGACACCTAAATGAACATAAAATTTCATTTAAAAGAACATTTACGCACATTTTTTGGTAATTTTATGTTGAACAAGTAATATTAATCAAGAAATCAATGTATCTTACATTTCACATTGATACAGGAGCATTTCTTAAAGGGTGACCACTTTGCGGAAAATCAGGCTCGGCCAACAGAATTTTAGATAAAAAAATGGCATTACAAATTATAACATATCTTCAGAAATAGAAGACAGATTTTCATGAAATAAAGTTTTTTGTTGTTGGCCAATATTGTACAGGTTTTCTATGCATGAATTATACCTTGTTTGTATAAAATGGTAAAATTTATCCATTTTTTCTTTATAAAAAGCTTAAAATTTAAGTTTGAAATAGTGAAAAATGGGCATAAAGTTTGCCATTATTATGATTTTTTCCCTAAAAATTGCTATAAAACTTCCTGATTAAGACTTTTACTTAAATTTATTAGTAAACAAAGCAAAGTATATACATACACAGACTACACTCTTTGTTACACTCTACAACGGGCTGGGTCTAATTCCGTACCGGGGTGACACCATGTACGTATTCATACCACACGGAATTAAAGCCCAAATGACAGGTTTTAGATATTACAGTGTAACGACTGACGCATGCGCATATTTTCGTTTGGAAATTCCTAAATTAAACTTCAATAAAGCACTTTAAATACTCTTATATTTAGAAATTTAAAATATTCAAATATCTTTGAATAAGGAATAAGGAAGTGTATTTAAATCGAGGGCGATCATTTTCTAGGCAAATTCGGTTCAAATATAACTTGTAAGTAAAATGGTTGTTTTTGTTTCATATTTTCATAAAGTACAGTATCTATATAAACAAGCGAGGTTTTACGCATGCGTAAAATGTTTACAAAGGAATGGCCAATTATGCCCCGTGCCGAATAAAATGCTACCTCTACGAATATCTGTTCAGATCTGCGCAGTTGTGAAAATTGAAATTAAAGGGGAAGCATTACGACACGGAAATTCACTTTAGTCCATATTATTATTCGTTACAGGGAAATGGCAGCCATTTTGTGTTAACTTGGTCTTTGTGCAGACGCCGACAGGTAACCTGGCATAAATGAAACAAAATATTCTTATTTTCTAAACATTCACGTCATGATTTAGTAGTGTTTAACCGATTGTGATATAAATTTACAAAGTGTACCTTTCACGAAAACACAAACAAACAGTAGACAGTCTGACCTTTTGTTGTACATGTACAATTAAAGTTACAAAATGTAGCTTTTCCAAAAAAAAAAAACCCTGATAAAATGTAATTAGTTTAACAGTTGTTCTTTGCTTAAATTAAGATATGTTATAATCAAAATAAAAACAAATATCCGAGGATTAAATCTGAAGTATTAGATATATAAGTACATGTAGTTATTTAATAAAATTGTCAATAAATAAGTGATTTGATATTGGCCCTGTTATTTGTCCTCGGGTCAGTCGTATTGGCACTCGGCCTTCGGCCTTGTGCCAATTACAACTGCCCTCGGACAAATATTAATAACAAGGCCAATATCAAATCACTTATTTATTAACATATAATATAAACGATATATAAACTTAAAACAAAAAATATCGCAAGATCGACAATAAAGCCGTAAATTTTAGCATAAACTAATTGTTGATAATGCTACGAGTATATATTTAATGTCTTGAAAACGAAATTATTTTCTAGTTTCTACAGGTAAACAAATGGGTAGATAAAAGAAATTTAGATTCTTATGACAATGCAATGCAACAACTGTTATACCGTTTCGTTTTTTCAAGGTTAGTTTTTTTACGCATGATTTAATTTTAGCCTAGTTCCACGATATTAAGTCTCGGTTAACTACCTTAACATGAAATCAGACATTTTTACAGTCAAATACTTGTATACAGAGACAAAAAAAACATTGTCTTTCCATTTAAAAAAAATCAAAACAAATTTAGCAACAACTCAATATATTGAAATATAAAATCGGTCCCGAAGTGTAAAGCTGATGTATATGAATCTTTTTATGTACTTGCATTTTTATTGACGACTCGCAAAATAAATCGTGTCATCTCGCAATTAATCATGCGTCTTACTCAAAATTATATAAGCATCGTCTGTAAAGTGGCCAAATTAACTTCTTTTCTTATAAAATATAAAAAGTGGCTTAATTCAAATATAAAAAAACATCTAAATATTTAGATTAATAAATACATAACACGAATGCGTCATAACACACAATGAGATATAATATTAAAGGGTGTCTCGTCCTATTTAAATTACTGAACTTATTTGCAACATATTTTCAATAGTTCTTGTTTGCTGTACCGTAGCGTTTATCATGTGTCGTTTGAAAAGATTTATCTCTTCAACGTATCTATTAAAACGACTGATTATAAACGCAACGGTAATGAACGGCGTTTGTTAAACTTTTAAAACAATAAGGTCAAACAAAAGCATTAAATCCCAAAATTAAAATATATATTTTTATTGATAAAATCATACCTAACAATTGAATATTCACAAATCTAAATGTAAACGACCGTTTTGGTATATTTGTAATATCGCATATTAACGTATACCTCTATCATTGTATACTTTTAATGTTTAGTGCAGATTACAGATTCAATAATTATAAATACAAGGAAAAAGTGTTTCTCAAAATTATTTAATCTTTAAGACTATTTCTATGTAGTTTTCAAGTGAAAAAGATAAGTTTTATTAATCAAAATTCAACGATTTAATGCTTTTTTTCAGATCAGTTACAACGATATAATATATATAACTTTTTTATTTATTTATCCAGCAATGAAGATCAAATTTATTGATAAATATTCAACATTAGTGTTACTTTTCCTTTCAGAACAATTACAAGATACAGCAATGTAAGATGGTCAGAAGTTAATGGCTTCTAAAGAAAACATATACTTTTTACGTTCCTTTTTATTACTTATTGAGGGTGGCTTATATATTTCAAAAGAAATTTTAAGTCGAGAATGTCAAAAGTCTGAAAATGACCTTGATGAATTGTTAAAAATCAATGAACGGAAACTGAAACATTTGTTTCACGACAAGCAATACAAGAAATTGTTTCCCAAGTTTGGCAAAGCCGATATCAACAATTGGGACTTGCAACTGTCAGTTGGTGTTTTAATAAATGTGTTTGGAAGCAATCTTAAAGCTGAAAAACATAAGCTAAGAGCTCTAAGTGATTTAAGAAATGATATTTATATGCACTGCACTGATGCTGCTCTAGATGAAAGCAAATATGAAGAAGTTATAGAAGAATTAAATGACACCATTACAACATTAGCGTCAACGTTTGATATTTCAGTACAACAACATTGTTCAAACTATATCAAACAGTTTACTACCGGGCCATTAGAAGGTAGTATAACCTTTAAAAATACTTTAAACCCTTCAAATTACCTTCCAGTGTATTAAATTAACATGTACATTTATACTCTTTTAGTTACATTGTAGATATCACATGTTTATTTACATTTTTAAACATTATAACTTAAAAGATGTAGACTACATTCTTCTAATGGGCACTTGGCACGTATCTTACTTAGTAACCTTTTTTATTTCTTGTCCGCACTTAATAATAAAAAAATCTAAATAGAACTTCAACTGACGTTGTTTATTATCCTCATAAAATACTTACCAATTTAATAGCATGTAATGTATTTTTCTTTATTTTTGTCGAAAATAACGTATACTTCATTATCTGTACATTTTTGATATTCATCAATTTTCATCTATCCCTAGCAAATTAGTACCTTATTAAAAAAATGTTCAAACAGATAAAAGGCACCAAGAGTTATAAAAGGTCAAAAGGTGAAATGTGCGTTTGAGGGCTATGTTTAATTCTAGTATGTTAAAACCTTTTCCTCTTCTATAATTTAATTTTTCAAATAAAACGTCCATTAAATGAATGACTTTAACAAAACATGTTAGTTGTATATAGGAAAGACATTCACTCTTTTAATAGGAATACCTCTTCTATACATCAAGTAAATTTCCTTACTTCCAAGCCGTTAAATCAAAATTAGATTTATCTTAAGTTTTAACTTGAAGAATGTTAAATTTATTTTTGATATAGTGGTAAGTTTTATATTCTGTCATTATTGCAGCCGTAAGACCATCTTTACCGACATTGAAAGGATTTAGCCAGTTATGTCAAAAGAAATTTAAAGGTGTGTAAACTGAATTTGTATACAACCTGTTTGTTTTTTACAATTAGTTCTCCCGATACTACGGAATAATAGTTACGACATGATTATACACTGTTAGGGAGTGACTAGCTTTGAATTGACCTCATCTTAGAAATGGCAAATGTAACCATTTTAAACTCGCTGAGATGTTGGAGGCAAAGCAGAAACGCATGACGGTTAAAATATTTTCAGTTCAATTTCTGATATATATTTGTAAAATAGCAGACTTTTGAAGGTTTATGTTTATTTTTAGATCATATCCATGTATTTATGAAAGGATACCAAACATATCCTTGTAAGTAGAATTCCGCTGGCGTAGGTACAAAGGGTGTGAACACTAAAAGTCTTTCAATGTCAGTTCTAACTAACATCTTAAGCTCATGAAACTTATGAATTCATAGAAATGTAACTTTTGTTATTATATATATACAGTTGGTGTGGAAACAGAATTGGTTATCGGTGGTCCTTCTTCAACCTGGACAAATCTTTGCGAACACAATCTTGATACAATATTCAATCATGCTGAAAGCATGGCAAGTGAAGATGGTAGATTTCAAGAAATTAAAGAAAATGTTGAGAGAATGCTTAGCTATATGGAGAGGAATAAAGATGTTATATTCAAAGGATGTAAAAGTAAATGTATCATTCTGTATATTGAGTGCAATGACAATGAAAGTTTCCTAAGTTTTCTTGCTAAGGTAGAATGTCAGGAATACGTAAGATATTTAAATGACTTATCAAATTCCCTTCATAGATTCTTTTAACCAAGAAATCCGATATCAATTATGGAGCAGAAATTGGGTATTTATTCCCCGTTTATCTTTCAATTTCTATTTATCTATTTGTATTCGTATTCATTAATTTTCTTATCTATAATCATTTAAATTTAAATTGATTTAAACAAGTTTAATTGCTACTTTTTAATTGCCAGTTAAACATTTGTATTTTGATACTGCAGAATGTAAGGATCAATTGTTTAAACTACGTGATTAGATATTATGTTGCATACTTCTTCCTTTTCAATTTGAATAATTTAGTTTTAACTTATGACCTTGAACGTCCTTCCTTTTAAGAATACAAACTGGTTTACATAACAATAAAATAAAATCTATACGAATGCACGTAGACAAATACGAACTGCAATAACACGAATACGAAATTACATTGAAATTGAAATGTATACATCTGGCCGGGAACCAATATTTCCGTACAAGTCCGTAATTTCTGACGGTGTAACCATAGAAATATTCTCTTAAAAAATCCACGAAATCCAGGGTAGCACTCCACAGTTAATTTCAAGTTTCTGTCGTCAATGTCCTGCAAACAATACATGTACGTCTAATAATTCTGATACCAAACTACACAATCTAGAAAAAGAAAACACATTTTGTTGAGAACATATATGACATAAGATTGCAAATCTACAAAGAAATCATCCCATCTGCAATAGGCATGCAGTGAAAAAAGTTGTCATTCATTCCGTTGAAGCCCAAAATCTACAGTGGCCCGAGACCCAAAACAACACATTTCGTCTCTCTGGCAAAAGAGACCTGCAAATATACAGGCTAAAGGAACACCGTCTCTGCTTTAGCAACTCCCTTTACATGCAAAATATCACAAACTGGTGCTCAACCTTATAGATTTTTTACTTCTGCTAATAGTTTGTACCCCCTGTAAAATGACTTGTCTTTACCGTGCATGCTGTTTAAAAGCAATGTTTACAAAAAATGGCGGCCTTAACATCTAAAATCAACAGCATGTGATTTCTGGCCATGTTTTCGAATTTGCAAGTGATCATATTAGATGTCACAAAAACGAATTTCATGCTGACAACCAGTCGTTTAACCTTTTCCCTTATATAGACGTATTTTGACGACTTTTTGCCCTATTGCCCTAAAAATGCCCTATTTAGGCCACAACACTGTTTTTCATTTGAGAAATGTTGTTAAAAAGTGACCACTTTTCGACGCGCCCCCTATCAAAATAGTACATCAGGGGGTTGCCAGAAGGGGGATGTGCCCCCTTCTGTTTGGGAAGGGGGGTTGAAGGTGGCGGTTGCCCCCCTCATCGCCAAGAAAATTTTGGACATGTGACAGGCTAAACACGGCCTCAGGTCGATGTCAGGATAACTAGTAACCGACGCTGAAAAGCCTTTTACTCTATCTCAATTCATTGAGAAGTTGCAGCACTTTGAAATCAGTTTTGATGGGAAAAACAATTCAAAATAGTGATTTTGAGACGTTCCTCGATGCCGTGGTAACAGAAAATTTACGACTCATGCCGTTACAGAGGCCATGGTCCAGTCAACATGTGTGCCAAGTTTCATCAGTATTGAAGCATTTTTTTTATAGTTTTATAGCAGTTTGAACTTGTAACAGGCTTTTCAATGAAAACTGCCATTTTTCACAATATACTCATGGGGTAAAAGGTTAAATCCAGAACATTCACTATATCCAAAAAATCCTTTCAAAGCTGTGTCTTACATTATTGTGGTGTGCTACCTATAAACTTGGATTAAATTGCCGAGTAGCATTGTATCCTCACACCTTGTGCTCACGGAAAATACCGAAGCGATACATGAGTTATCTCCCGTCACTAAGATTTTACGCTAGAATTTTACAGCTAGGGCACATAAAGCAAATATTAATCACGTGGTTTCTAGTTTTTATTTGTTCTGTTTTTCTACTTATTGAAATGAGTCAGTTTTATTTCGCTTAAGGTTGTTTAATGTTAATAATTTCATAAAGTTGGAATATGGATAAATCTCTATAACAACAATTCTTATAGCCTCTGCATACAAATTTATTTTCAGTGTGAATCGAATGCGAATAAGAGTTGCACAGATACATTTCTAAGAAACAAGTTCGAGAAAACGCACTTTTTTTTTAAATAAGTAGAAATAGCACATGTTTAAAACAAAAAGTAATTTATTGGTATCTAATATTAAATTAGACGAATTAAGATGAAGTACTGGCATTGGCTTTAGAATATTACAATTTACTATAAACATAGTAAGAAAGAATAAATAAATATTTAAGTAAAGAACTGTGATTTACTCACAGATGAATCAAATTTGTAGGAATATGATTTAAACTTATGCAAATGAAAACAACAAGTAGTCATATGAATAAATACCCAAATTCTGCTCCATAATCAATTACATCCAAAGTTACATCTGAGAGTTTGCAATTGGTACTGATTGATATTATTAGTAAGTACATGATGAAAGCTTACATTTATCTTATTCGTTCTGTTTGTTTTCTATATTTGTGACTTAGACGAAGAAAGATAAAAAGCAAGTTTAAATAAATGTTGATAACTAATTCATTGCATTTTACATTTTATATTATTTTAAAAAACATCCTAGCTTTTTTGTGCAATAATATTAAAACATTAATTGTTGTAACGAACCTACTCGTGTATATGGATTTAGTGAATGTTTCTTTGCCTTGTCAATATTTACTTACACATAGAAACATTACTCAGGCAAATAATGCAATGTATTTGATTTTGATTGTACGATTACATATATTAACTGCTGCACAAAACGTCGAGAAGTTGCTTTTGCAAATGTGCTTATTAATCAACCTCTTTATTTTTAAAGAAACTCTCTCAAATGAAGAGGAAGAACAACGACATGTTGTTGAAATATCATCTGAAGAAAATATCCACGAAAACAAGGCAATGGCAATGACGTCACGTGATGTTCATAAGGAAACGAAGTTGATTAAACAAAGCGAAATCTCTCTGTTGCTGAATTTTGAATTACAATCTGAGGAAGCCTTACCTCAAATGCTACAAACATTCAAGGGAACTCAATTCTCGGACAGCTTGACGAAGGTTGCTGACTCACTTTCACGTTACTGTGGCAGTGAAATTACTCTCAAATCATCTGTGAATGTCGGTGCTTTGCTGGAAGCTTTAGAAGAATCAGGTTCTGAATATTACTTTCCATTATGTTTTAGAAATAAAAGCATTATTTCATATTGTGAAATTTTGCTTGAAAATTTGAATGTTATATAAAATATAAAAATTATATAATTATCGAAATACATGTTAAAACAACAGGAACACATATTAAAATATTTAGGTTTAGGGTTTAATTTGAATTGGTAATCATTCATTTCCAATTTGAAGACAATGTGTTATTACATAAAGTTTCTACGTCTTTTCAACTTTCCTTTAACATGTGCAAAATGCTGACTGTTATACATGAAATATAGAAATTGGAGATTTTTCATTGTCCTGTTGTTAATACGATATGCTAGCTGATGAAAAAACAAATAGTTGCAAAAGAAATATGCATTAATACATTTAAAAATATATTGTTTTGCAATAAGCTTTTTGTCCATCAGTTTCCGAAATGATCAATAAAACAATAAAAATGTGTTATTTAGATATTCATATAGTATATATCTTGAAATAAACATTGATTCTTAAGTTCTAAGTTCTTAGTGATTTAGTATGGACATTTAAATGATGCAAATTTATATTTTGTTCACGAACAATTTTAATCGTTTGGATAACAAATTTCAGACCATAAACCCTATACCTACCTATAATTAACATCCACATATAATTATTTCTTGGTTTCTTGTCATGAATGATGCTTAATAATATCAACATACTAATATATGCTATAACAGACATCCATTATATAGAAACAAATATATTATTTTTTTATTTTCTGTTTGGCAAATTTCTACCTTTCATTTCACATAAACATGCTAACAAGTTAAACTTCCCCTTTTTAATAAGGCATTAAATACAAATGTATGTTGATTGTTCAGATTCCCATTCTTCCGTTAGACATTAAATGTGCTCTATCCTTCTTTTAGAAGAAGGATAAAGCATTTGGTTAAGGCTCATCTCACCTGTTTCACTTTTATAAAATTATGATGATTGTTAGACATTTACATTGATAATTGGTCAACACTTTATCATTTTGTAAAGAGAAAATTATAGTGTTTAAGTGTATATGCTCCCGTTTCGAGGTATTTGTTGTGTTTAATATGCTTAGATCTTTATGTTTTTGTCAAAAAAATATTCTTACTATATATGTCCTTATCATTACGTTAGATAATTAATTAAGGTTTTCTTCTTCTGTTAGTCAAAGCAAGGTATTTCATGACCTTATGCTGTATTACATTTTTATATGTCTGTTTCAAATGAGTAAAATGGTTTTGATTTCATTAAAGTGTTCGACAAAGATGCACTAGATAAAGAGTCGGAGAGCATATATGCGAAGACATCAAAAGAGGACGAATTAACATTGTCAGGTTCGTGCATATAGATTTAAATATTTGTTATAATTGACTGACTATAATGTTTTACAAATGGAAAATGTGTCCATTGAGTTGTGGTCAATCTACATATTGTAAAGACACTCTCATCTAAGTGTATACCATCGAGGAAGAGTTACATCCCCGAAGTGACGTAAATGGGGGATTAATCTATACACACCATATATAAATATATATTCATGATTGATGCTTTATACTATTAACATACTAATTGTGCTTAACATACATCCATTATAGATAGATAAATATACTTACGATTAGCTGATTGGCAAAATTCTACAATTCATTTGACATAAACATGCTGACAAGTTAAACTTCCCCTTTTTAATATCATTAAATTTGTTGATTGTTCAGATTCCCATTCTTCCGTTTGACATTTAATATGCTCATTGGTCAATTCTCTATCCTCCTTTTAGACGAAGGATAAAGCAATTGGTGAAGTCTCATTTAATTTGTTACATATTTCGTATTCTGTTTGTACAAACATTATGTAAGATATAAAAATTGTTCATTGGATTGGTCAAGTCTTCATCCTTTTGTTAGGAGAAGAATGTAGTGATAGTTCAAGTGATTATCCTTTTCTTATGTGTTTGAAGTGCTGAATATTAAGAACTTTATCTTTTTGTCAGACGAAGTAAATGCTGTCTATTCAATTTTAATCATTCTGTTA
The DNA here is from genome assembly GCF_026571515.1 of Ruditapes philippinarum. NCBI lineage: Eukaryota > Metazoa > Mollusca > Bivalvia > Venerida > Veneridae > Ruditapes > Ruditapes philippinarum. The sequence continues at coordinate 171,058 of NW_026857187.1, forward strand.
CACAATATATTGATAGCTCAAGTCTTTTTTCTTAATGTATGAATAAAAATAAAATGGTAGTCCAAGTCTCCATGCTTCTGTTAGATATTTAATATGTTAATTTGTCAAGTTAAATTCTTCTGTACGATGAAGAATATACTGATTAGTCATGCCTCTATCCTTTGTTGGTCTTTTTATTTGCCTGAGTTTCGTTTCTATGTTTCAAATGAGTAAAACGTTTTTTTTATTTCAAAGTGAACGATGACATGACGTCGGAAAGAATCTATACGATTACATCAAAAGAGGCTGATTTACAGTCATTGCAAGGTTTGTGCATTTATATTAAATTGTTTTTAAGACTTGACTAAATAATGTATGTATCTAAAATAGGAAATGTGTCCCTTAAGTGGTGGTAAGTCTACAATCTATCATTTATTTCGGGCATATGGTCTTAGATCATTTAAAATATGGACATTCAAATGTCTTTCATTTTGTAAAATTGGACTGTAAATTTTAGTTGGGTAACTATGAAATTATTGTAAATACAAGTTTCATACTTACATATAATTTCTAGGTTAAAGGTTTAATTCGACGTGCTAATAATCCAGTTTCAATCCTTTTAGAAGACAATTTGCTGTTATATCAACCTTGTGTCAACCTTCTTCTCAGATATTCAATTTTAACTGGTCAAATTCGACTCTTCTGTAACGTTTGAAATATATTGATTGGTGAAGATGTTATCATACTTTAACAAAAATGAATTGTAATGGAATATGTGTAGTTTCTACCCTTTTATTGCATGTTGATAATTTGAAAACCATTGTTAAGAAAACCCTTTTTTGTTAAACATCAAATATGCTGATTGGTGGAAATTTTACCCTCCTTTAAGACATGAAATATAGGGATTGGTGAAGTTTCTACACCCATTCACATTTCCTATTGCTAATTTAATAAACTAACATTTAATGTTTAAAATAAACCTTCTTGTTAGACTTAAAGTATGCTGTTTGGGGAAGATTTTACCCTCCTTAAGTATTGCAATATTAGGATTGGTGATGTTTCTACACCCTGTTGCCTGTTGATTATTTGATATGCTGACTTTAAACATTCCACCTGTAAGATGTTTAGTTAGATTGGTCTAAAAGGTGCGCATTGCCATAAGTATTCAGAAATTATTAGAAAAAAGCAATAAAATCTGTTTCATTTGAATAGTCCTATTAAATTTTTGGTAAAAAATGATATGGTTCTTAGTTATTAGTATGGACATTTAAATGATTAAAATCAATATTTTGTTGTACAACAATTTCTTCATACCACATTTCACTTGCTGTTTCGGCGCAATGCAAAAAGAATACATATAATATCGTGAATTTGATTCGTAACGAAAATGCCTCGATAACCTTTTGTTCGTAGGAAGCGAGATAACTAATTATATAAAGATTGAAAATAATTGTACTAGTTACATTCTCTTGCTTTGTATCAACATTTAGTTACTTTGTCAGCTTCTACTCTGACAAAACCGCGTGTATTTGAATACATAGATATAAGTACACGCAATATATTTCCCCTAACCCTGACCTATGTAAACAATTTAACAATTTGTGATGTAATGCACAGTCAAATATAATATATCGCCCACAATGCTAAGATATTTTTGTAGTAAATATATTGTTTACAAATTTGCTCTTCTATTTTGTTAAATTCTTCAGCCTATGTAAATAATCTATGGTAAATAATAATTGAGAATATTTTATACATTACATATACCAACGATATACCCCTATAATTTGATGGTTATAATTTAGCGTTTCTACTTGAGACTTATAAACATAATAATACTGTCTCTCCAAGTATAAGGGAAATTGCAAGTCTAATAAATTCTATGAAATAATCGATAAAAAATAGGCGTAATGATGTTGGATGAAGATTTATAAAATAATGCCGCAAAGCCGTTTTTTCCTTTGGATTTCTCAATTTTTAAATTATGTATACTTTTTAAACTTTCACCTGTAGTTATCTCCGAATTCAAAATAGCATTTTGTTCGTCGGTTAACTCAGTCTCAATCAAATATTATCTAATCTTGGAAGATTATACTTCCTTAGTTAACCTTTGAAATAATTCTTTCATGCATCGGGTTCTATATTTTGAGATTTAATTTCAGCTTTCCTGTGATTAGATTTTAACAATTGACTTGAATGTTTTTACTACAATTAAGTACTACTTTTAAGTAACTCGAATCTTTTATTATGCTAATAAAGGCTTTTTTTAAAAATATAACACGTTTTCTTAAATTGTTTCTGCATATCAATATAATTCCGAAAATTCTTGTAAATCATGTGTCCATCGAAATCTTTGTACCGCCTAGTAAATTGTTTCAGTTCAGTACAATTTTCGTTCCAACATGACTTATTACTTTATTCATTATGCGATTTATTGTGTTCGCGCATATTCTTTGCAAAAGATTCATATTATGTTTAAAATATCACTTTCGACTGTTCAAATGTTAGCTAATCGAAATTTTGATACAAAATACAGATCATGCAATAACTAAAATAACGTGGAAAATTTTACTTATGCATACATAAATGACATACCATATCATATTCAATACAATAATCAAATGTTTCAGAGTATTTTTTGATATGGGAGACTTTATATGTTCAAATTAAATGATATGAAAATCAGGGAAATTTCAAAGTGAATATTTAAAGATTTTCTCTTATGCAAGTTTATGTGACACATTGTCATTGTCTTGTTGAATGATTATTTTTCAAGCTTTATGTAATGTGAAACTAAATATCAAGCTTATTGTGTCAAACGATTTAGATCTTCATATCACTATATGAATATACTTATCGTATCGCGGATGTTCGCCGTGTGAATCAATGACGTCATCAAAGGGCGGCAACTTTAATATGATCTTAATTGAAAGGGTATATATTCATTATTTATTTAGGGGATATTTATGGTGGCCGGTGGCGTCCATTTTAAAGCCGTGAGAAATTTAACAGTCAGATTATAAAATATTGTAGGCATTTTTTTAAAAATCCGCGAGATTTTATATCGAATGTATATAAAATGATAGACACTCTCGAGTTTTTCTTTCACACTTTACGTAAAAGGTCGAGTTATACGAAAGAAATAGCAATATTTTCTGTCCATTTAGTATACCCAGCTACGCAAACATATGCCTGCTTAATGTAGCGAATTACGGCCACTATAATCCGCGATGTTTTGATTTGATATAGAAATAGAGTTTGAGCATTCCGCCTCGACTTTTTATGGAAGCAAATGTCTTTCTGAAATAACACAATGTCATTCTGAAACATTAACGCAATGAGTCACAGCTTGAAATTCCTATTACTCGCTCCGATATTTCATTGGACCTTTATCGGGGAACAAAATGTTGCAGCCTATAATTTTTTCCCTCGACTTTTTGTAAAACTCTACGACACTTGAAACAAAATGTTGCGGATTTCTTTCAGTTCCTCGTCTTTATATCGACAAACGAGGTTTAAATGTAGAGTCAAACCATAGACGCAACCGGCCACTGTACTGTAATTTTTATTTGTTGTTCACACCAATGTTACACAGGTTAAAATGCTACACATGTAAAACGTTTGTGACACACATAGTTTACATATGGTAGAAACATATGATGTCTCCAAGAAAAGTACCCCTTTTGTTTTACATATCACTCTCTTACATATGGTGCAGACACATGTTTTTCATATGGTTCTCATATGGATACACAAGAATAACATATAATTTTCATATGGTAAAAAAACATTATTTCTCCAAGATAAACACACTGTGTTATACAGTCTATGGTATAGACATATGTTTTTTACATATGGATTAACATGAATCGTATATTTCATCGCAACTTGTAAATTGTGTTCCAGAGTTTGGTTTGTTTAAACTTGATAATTCATAAGAATTTAACAAGTGTTTAGTGTTGAACATCATTTGCCGACCAGTAAAATCGCTCATTTTAAAGAAATGCCATTTTTATTCGTATAGACAGGCAAATTTTGTCACTTAATTATTAATAGTTTGGAATGAAGTGTGCATGTTTAAGCGAGATTTCGGTCAACGTTTTATTTTTCGCTACAATTCCACAAATATGGAACCTCATTTATTAAAAAAAATCATACATACAACATATACATACATATACAGATACAATAAATATGGATAACATTATTTTAGTTTCGTGAGCCTAGACTCAACCAGAGTAAGACCTCGGGTCTAGAAGCTCCCATATGTCTTCCTTGGATAACATGCGCCCCAGGCCATGCCAGGTCCCGACCCTCGACCTCCAGTGATGGTCGGGAGTCAGGAGTACTTCCAACTTCACGATGAGCCCTATTACAGGTGGCAAGCAGCACAATTCCCACTATTTTTATATCTATACAATAACGCAGATGCAGTACATACATTAAACTGTTAAAAAAGTTAATAGAAAAAAAATCTTTTTATTATAATTCTATTCATCTTAGTACATATATTTACTAATTAATAATAAATTTTATTGATTTGTAGCTAATTATGTATGTTCATGTAAACTTGTTAATTTAGATTATTTTCCATTCTACAGTCTACATAGGGAATAAAAATGATATTGTTAAAGTTTCTTCATACGGCTTTTAATGTCGGTTTCGTTTTGTTAATAATTGCATGAAGAAATTAAAACTATTTTGCTCATTCTGAACTAACATTTACATAAATCACTGGAGGACGATTATAATTTAAAATGGAGGACGTTAATATTTAAACATTGATCATTTAATGCACACAGGCACAGGAAGGGTAAAGTGTCACTCCCTTTACGGGTTATTTCAGAAAAGTTTGCATGAAAGTGTCCTCAATCTCTCAGTGACAAAATTATACAGAAAATGGGCTTAGATAACAAAGTTTTAGTTATCACAAAAATAATTCATTTGCAATATTCATTAGAAAATTGCAACATTGGAGAAATTCAAAGGTACACGATATAAATAATGCGCACTCTGTCACGAGACTTTCTTTTGCTATTTATATATAGATCTATTTTATAAATTGAATGATGTAACTGATAGATGAAATTGTGCTCCCTTCTTCACACATTGTACTTCCAGCTTGGCAAAATGAGGTTAAACACTTAGTAAGTTAGTTTTTATCAAGTGGACATTTTAACAATTAAGAACTATGGGTCGCTTCGTTTTGGGTTCTTGATTGTTAAAATTCCACTAAACAAACACTAACATATACATGTACAAAGGAAGAAAAAATCATGAATTAAATGAGTGGCAGACTATTCCCCCCTAGCCAGTTCATTCCCCTGACGATTCTCCCATAAACTGTTTCCTCACCTGACAGTTCTTTCTCCACAGGCGCGGAGCTATTTGTGTTGACATTTTGTTTGTCCATGAACCCGATGTTTATCAATTAATTTCTCCGATTAACAGCAAAAAATAAATTCGGAATCAAGAACTCCTTCCGATTTCTATTATGTTAAGTCAAACATTGGTTTCCACTTCGGTGAATCGCAGCATGTATTATTAATGAATAAGAACGGGAACAAATTTCACGCCTAAACCGCTGGGAAAGCAGTATAAAAGACAAAATAAAAAGGAGATTTATTTCTTACAAGTGTTTCTTTTACATGAAATTACTTATTATTTTGTAGTACACAATGGGTTATGTGTGTATTTTAGTTTTATACATCAATTCGTAAACTATAAATATCTAGATGAACTTAAAATTGTGAAAGTTAGGAATTCTATTTATACAAGTAGTTTAAGTCTAAACGAAGCGGTCATTCGTGTCATGCTATGATAATAAATAACAAACTGGAGAATTTTTCAGGAAATGAAATGCAATTATATTCAACAATAAATTACATTTTTTGTCTTTTCCGTAGATTCTTTCCCTGATTGCACTTCTGACATATTTTTTGTCGTGAATATTTCAATGGACCATGATTTCTCGAAATATTTTACTCTATTTTGTTTGAAGGCAATCGGTTTTATGGTGGTTTGAGTCCGTATACTGTGACATTTAAACAACAGAACCTTTCGGTAGTTTGAACATGAGGTGTTATGGGTGTATAGAAATGTAAACACAGAAGGTCTTGGAGCAATTCAACAAAATAGTGGATTGATCTCCCAATAATCAATTAACAGCAGTTCCTCATATATCATCAATGTCAAGTAGCTTTTATAGCTTTGACTCCCGCAAACATAATGTTGTTAAATTTCCTCATACCTGTCTTAAATTCAGGTAACATTCTTTCATTTTATTGATAAATAATGTTTCACCATATAACACAAAAAATTCTGAATTTTGTCTCAAATTCATCTCAATTATTTTCATTCTAGTGTGTGCTATACTTTCAGTATTTATCTGGGACTTGGAAATATATCTATTGTATCTTAAATCACAGGTATTAAAAGAAACCTTTTTTTAATTTGACAAGAAACAAAATGCATAATATTACTATATTAATCCCTTTTGTTACTTTACTTGTTACAATTATAATAATAAAATAACAGACTTTGTTCACTTTGACTATGATCCAAAGGTAATCCATACAAAGGACATGCAAAGGACATTTTGAAAAGTAAAGTCCATAAAAGTTTTTGTTTTGGCCCATTTACATATCGATTGTATATTTCTTACCATGATTAGTTGTTGATATTTGTAGAAAATGAGTAGCGTTAAAGGTGATAAACAAATGTACATGCTTTGATATTTTTTATCATCTTATATTACTGACTACAGTAGTGACACAAACAAAACAATGTTGCACTACTGTCATGATAAAATGCACTATTGTCAAGATGTCAAGATAAAATGTCTCGCGGGTTTGAAATGGCCGTAATTGGGCACAATAAATATGGACTGTGAACATTTCAAATTCTTTCATGTTTGAAATTTTAGTTATAAAATTATCGAAACACAAGGTTCATATATCTAGGTAAGGGTTCAATTTGAGGTGCTAATAATTGAGTTTATATCCTTAATAGAAGAACAACAAAAAATATGTGTAGAACAACATTTAGTTAGCAGTATAATATTTATACGTATGAAAGATTAGTTCTCAAAAATGTTCGCTTTCGAGACGTATTAAGGAATAGTTTAAACATTGGCTAAAAATATTGCTAGTCGCATTTCATAAGTGAAGCACTTTGTTTCCATTTATGTCAACATTTTTTATCTTTGATACCATTTAATATAAGACAATATCAGATGTGTCCATATAAAACTTGGTCTGCATATATTAACTAATCAGTCAAATAAATTCGTGAGTATCTGACAAAACTATGCAAAATATGAATTTCAGGTAAGACAATCCAAATCAAGATACAAAATGTAGGATCTAACACACTATATGTCTGACATTGAACAAATAAATATCCAAACATAAATATGAAAATGGCAAAAAAAAAGAAAAGAAAAGAAAAAGGCAGATTAGATCAGAACACCTACATACAATATTCAGGTTTAATTACATGTATTTAGACCCTAGATATTGCAAAAATACAAGGAAGTAAGAATTAATACACTTTTAATACTACATGCTTGTCTGGAGTACGAGGGGTGTTCAAATTTGAATGCAACTGTGTCAATTTTCAGAAGAGCTTAACAAACCGTCCCAAAATAATTATCTTAATCTTTCAAAATACCAACAACCATGAAATGTACAACGTTTTAGTCATTTTATCAAATTTTTAAATGCGTTTTCATAATCTTTTCGAGGTATATTGTTCAGACACTGGAAAATAGCCGAACCGAAACATTTCCGTGTTTGATATTTTCTTCCAGCAAGGTGTTTTTTTTAGCCTCGGAAATGGAAAAAAGTCACAACGGATAAGATCTGGCGAATAAGGAGGGTGAGGAAGCTCGACAACCCTTTCCTGTTTAAATGTTCTCGTACAATGGCCGCTTTGTGCGACGAAGCATTGTCTTGCAACAACCTGACACCAGAAGACCAGTTGCTGGTCGACTGTTTTTGAAATATGTCTTCAATTTATAAAGGACATTGGCTTAATAAAACTTGGCATTTACCGATTTCGCCTTTGGTACTGCAATGTGAATAGCAGGACATTGAATGGTCAAATTACATATAATGCCTTTTCGACGCTCATGGTGCGTTTTGCTAGGGAAGGTCTTTGACTGCCTTTGATTGTTCATATTTTGTTATGTATCTTTTGCTTGGGCTCATAAAAGTAAACCCACGTCTCATCGCCAGTGATGATATTTGCAAAAGATCTATTGTTGTATTAAGGGAGCTGTTTCAACAATTTTTGCAGATTCTTACCCGAGCAAGTTTTTGCTCTTTTATAAGGAGATGGGGTATCTATCTGGCACTTATCCTTCTCATTTTTAAATCACGCCTGAGAATTGTATAAGCGGCCCCTACAGAGATACCAAAGCAAATAGCTATATACCTTGTTATAAATGCAATCAAATCCTTTACCTTATCAACCATTTTGGCACAGTTGCAGTTTTTGGACGGCGTGCATGATGTGAATCTTTTAATGAATCCAAACTACTTGTAAGTTTCTTACAACACCGTTTGACAGATGAAAAAGACATAAACACGACATATTTCATTAAATATGTCTTAAGTCTGTATACAAAGAATACAGCAGTTCATGATATAGGACCTAGTAGGTCAGTGAAGACTTTTCCAACCATTTTAACTCTAGTATACACAAGTAGATAACGTAAATCGAGCTACTGAACTGATTTACATATGTATTGTATCAATTGAGAGCTTACACAATTATCTATGCGATAATGTACATAGTTCGCGCGAAACGTGAATAAAAGCGAGATGTTCACCTAGATGCATTCATATTTGAACAACCCTCGTATAAGTTTTGAACTATTAATAAGATAAGAAGGTAAGATAATATTGTTTGTGAATGTTGGAGGTCCTTTACAAAGTTTTTGTTCCTAATAAGCTGTTTAATTCTTTGTGCCCTGTTGTTGTTTTCAAAGGATTTCTACTTTACCTGCTGCCTAGGCCATATCTGAATTCTGTTGCTTTTCGGCAATTGATGAAGAAACATTTCTTTAACTTTTTTGCATGGAAGTCAGAGTAATATTTGTTTGCATTTTTCTTTACTTTTCTGACAGGCAAATTTGTATTCGGCACTTCCTTTTCCAGATGATTGGTACGTACTATGCTCTTAAGTCAGTATTTGAGCATAATGATGCTCATTATTGACCTCTCCGGTGCCTTAAATAGTATTATGTAAATACATAAAACTTAATATCTGTAAATATTTTTTATTTAATGGAATTTTTTTTTTATTTTATTTTATTTTTTTTTTTTGGGGGGGGGGGGGTGTTTGAGTTTAGCGGAATGTTCATAGAATTACTATCACTTATTTTTATGTATTCTTGTAATCATTGTTATATCATTAAATATAAAGATTTTTTACCATATTATAATGGTTGTCTGGAAATATTTTCCGAACCGCTAGGTGAGTATTATATTGCAAACAACTGTATATAAACGGCCATATTACCTGTCAGAAATGCATATAACAAATTTATAATTCAGCAAGTATCTTTTTAAAGAATAAAGAATTCATGAATTAAATTGACATTAGTCGTGTATATTATTAGTTATAAATATTTTGACATGTTATATTGCCCTATATAAACGGTTGTTTGTAAAATTAATCTAAACCGAGCCGCTAGACGAGGATTATATTGCAAACAGCCGTTTATATACGACCATATAACCTGTCAAAAATATTTATAACGAATTTATAATACAGCAAGCATCATTTTAGAGGAATAAAGCGAGATTTCTTTATAAATCGTTATCAGCCGTGTATATAAAACTATATAAACGTCAAGCTTATCGAATGAAAAGCGACGTTACAAACGTGCAGTATTATAAAACTCTTTATAAACGTCTCGATTATTAAATGAAAATCGACGGTACAAACGTGAAGTAGTATAATATTGTATATTATGTCCGGTTAAAATACGTTGTATAATTAAAATACGATGTAGTTTCACGGATATGAATTTAGTTATTTAGATATTATACAAACAGAAAATATATGCGAGAACTTAGAATTAACAGAACATAGTAGTAATACATAATAATTTTGTTACATGGCAATTTTTAATACTGTCAATTTAAACACATTTATGGCAATTTTTAATACTTTCAATTTAAACACATTTATGAATTTTTAATCAAACAAGAAATTACGAATTTTTTAAAATAGATTATAATTCTATCCTTATAGAAACATTGAACACAAATGTTTTGCATAAATAATTGTAAATATGAATGTAGGTAAACAGAATGTAGGTGATAACACCCCAAACAAAATGCCCGTGCTTAAGCAAAACAAATGCATGTATCGTATCAATAAAGATTTTAGTCTCTTATGAATGTAAAAGAGTTTGTCAGCGTCGCTTCCCTCGTTAAACATAATTACAGAATAAAATAGATGCGTAAAACTCTTTGCAGGAACAGAAGAAGAAAGAGTAGCAGTTTCAGTTACTGACCAAAAGAAGCAGGAAGACGGATATACCAGAAACAGCGAAACGGAATCAGAATATACTGAATTTGACCGAACTGGTAATAGTAATGAAATTATTTATTTTTTAATCTGGAAGTCGTAGTACGGCTCTAAATAAAAAAATAAGTTTCTGAATATAACCAACTTGGTAATACAAAAAAATCAGATGTTCGGTGAGAATCTTGATGAGATAATTGAATATAAGTTTAAGTCGGTATATTGCAATTTGGGTAGGGAATAAAGATTAAGCGATTAACTTGGTCTGTGATACTGTGTAAAAATGTTTATTTAGGTATATTACAATCTTGGTATGGTACATAAAAATAAAAAGTTGAATGCTCGACCTCAGTATAGGAAATTCAATGAAAATTTTAGGCAGGAATAAATGAAATGCTCAAATGTAGCAAAGTTGGTAAGATATTAACTACAACATAAGTGGCGTATATGGAGAAAGAAAAAATAGTTCATTTTTATGGCCGATTTTTTTCCCGAAACCCTAACAAAATATAAAAAGTAAAACGATTTTGAGAAAAAAAAAAGTTTTCATTTCGGGGCACTAGTGGACATTTGATTTCCAAACGTGATGTACAAGACAGTATCTAAATGCAAGAAAGAAGCATTGATATCATCTTTCGGCTTGATAATATCTATGAGTCTTGATATAACTTCATACATAAAAACCATCGATAAAAAGGTTTTTGAGGATTTTAATATTTCTCTGTTCTTTCAAAGTTTCTTTGAGATTGAAAAAAAAGTTAAACGAATATTGGATAGATGTAAAAGAATTGGTATAACAGGTGAAATATTAAAGAAAATAGTGGATCGGGTTACAAATATTATTTAACAAGGCAATTGATAAACCCGTCATATGCTCCTCGAAGCAGCAGCCAAAGGGACATGTGCAAGGCAAGTACATACAGGCAAAGTCATAAAGTGGGCACAGTTTATTTTACATAAAAATATCAATGAATGTTTACCGATTATATCATCTACCACTGCGTGCAGTTTAAACAAATTATGTCCAAGCGTTTTCAGGTAATGCTCCGGACAGACAAGATTTTTCTAAAACGGGAGATAACTAAAAACGCGGCAAAACAGAGTTATGGTTCTGAAGCAATGCCCTCCACCTTAACACCCTCTACCACTGTGTGCAGTTTATACAATTTATGTCAAAGGATGTTCAAGTTATATTCCGCACTATATTTTTCTAAAAGGGGAGATAATTCAAAAACGGGGCAAAAAAGAGATATGGTTCTTTGACTCGCACTCCGCCTCAATGCCTCCTCCAAAAACCTTTTAAAAGGGGCATTTTTTAAAAAATTTTTTCCAAGGGTTTTTCCCCAAAGTTGTCTTCGGACAAACAACACGGACAGAAACATATTGACAGAGAGACAGACGTGCGAGCTTAATTGGATGCCTTTTGTGGCAGTAAAAATTAAAAAGTTTGCTAGGAAAGGTCTTGATTTTCCTTTTTGGTTCCCAAATTTTGTTATTTCCTTTTCGTTGACCTAAAAGTTAAAAAAGTTCTAATCGCCATGATTTGATTTTTAAAAACCCCTTTGTTTTTCAGGGGGGCCACAAGCAAAATTTTTTCCCAAAGACATTTTTGCTCTTTGAAAAGGGGGGGTGTATCAATCGGGCACTTATCCTTTTTAAAACAAAAAATTGAGGGGCTCCTACTAAATTCCCAAATTTTTATTAAAGCTATATCCTTTTTTTGAAAACGTTTGGCATCAGTAGCAATAAAATCCTTTTTTTTTTTAAACTTTTTTTTGGCAAAGGTTTATTTTTCTCGGCTTTCCTTTCGGGTTGCATTTTTTTCTAATCCACCCTTTTAATTTTCCCTTACATTTGCTTTTGGGGACAGATGAAAAAAAAGTTCAGTGTTCCCATTAATACGACATATTTCATTAATTATAACTTTCGCCTGTATATCATGAGTACAGCGGTTCTTGATATAGGACTGTATTTGGTCAGTGAAAGGATACCTTTTACCAACGATTTTAGCTTAAGTATATACAAGAAGATAGCGTTTATCGCTAGACTGAACTGATTTACAAATGTATTGTATCAATTGAAAGCTTACAAAACCTTGTATACGATACATGTACATATAATTCGTTCAAAACCTTGTTAAAAGCTATATATTGGCATAGTTGCATTCACATTTGAAACCCCTCGTACATCAAATGGAAAAATAATATCGTATTGACATTGATTTTGCGGGAGTAGCAAGGAGTGGGTAAAAAATACTAAGCGAGGTCCTCATACGAGCTTGATAATGTCAAGTAAACTCTAGTTATTGACCTGAACAAAATTCGTCTTTTTTAGTAAAAGTGTCATTGAACACTACCCTACGTAGCGCTAAAGCAAACTAATGTTAGGTCGTAATATAAATTTGCTGTACACAAAGTTTGGTTGAAATATCTCATAATCGAACAGAAACAAATTTTCTATATTTAGTAAAATGACATTGACCTTGACCCCAGGGAGATCCTAAAGCAATCCCAGCCTTGGTCTCATGGTCTTATTGCAATAATTCATTCGAAAAATCAGTTATTGAACGGAAACCGATCTTCTGTTTAAAATAACATTGACATTGACTTGATCATAAGGAGGCTATAAAGCATTCCATAGCAAGGACTTCACATATGCTTTATAGGAAACAAATTTCAATGTAATATCTCATTCTAGTTATTAACCGGAAAAAATATTTCTCTATTTAGTAACTGTTAAAGCGAGCATATCCCTACAGAACCCAAAGCAATCCCAAGCGACGGCTTTGTTTGCAACTCATTGGAACATCTCATTCCTATATATAGTCTTTGACCGTCTATCGTTTTTCTATATCTATAAAGTTACTAAATCTTAACCCTAGTTGGCCCTAATGCAATTACAAGCGATATCTTACATACCATGTTTTATTTAGATAAACGAGTATCATCATTGGTTCTAGTTATTGACCGGAAACCATCTTGTTTGATGAACGTCCGTCTGCCCATCCGTGGTCGCGAGTCCACTTTAAAACAATCTCATTTCCAGGAGTTTTAATTTTGAAACATCTAGGTAAATATTTGCGATATGCAAACTGAAAATTATTCAACTTCTAATCCTGCTAAACCGAATATGAACAGTTTTTACCACAAGTATTAAGCCAAATCAGACTACACAACCATGCTGTCTGACAAGGCTCTGCATTGTTTTGTTTTCTTCCGTATAAAGAAAAACCAACACTGTGTTGGTCACATGGCCACAATCATGTTTTCCTGGTAGAGTAAAACCTCATTTGTCCGTCCTAGCATTATTTCAAACACAACAAGCATAATTATGATAAAGAACAACCAACGTCCGTACGCTAGCTGGATAGCTTCCTCATATCAATAAATTTACAGAAGTGTGGGTCAAATGGTTTGAAGCAAATGACCAGAACCACTCGTCGCAGGGGCCCCGACCAGGTTCTAGACTGTTGGTAACTTAACTAGTGAAACTTTTTACCTCTTAGATTATCTGTTCAATCGCAATCTTTGCAAATCTTTTACACAGCAGGCTAAATGTAAATTTTATTTGTTTGTTTGATATCGGCTCCTCATCAAAAGCCAGGTAAATTCAACTGAAATAAGAATACATTTGTGTAGATTAGAAAACTTAGGCGAGCTCGATGTACTTTTAACGTGAAATGGTATGAAATAATCGCTCATTTTTATTTCAAATGCAGTGACGAGTGCGTGTGACGTCACACGTACTGTGTTAAAGATTGAGACTAAAAAAAGGATTGGAGCACCACACTAAATACCGTATTCCGGTATACCGGGCAAGGCGCTTGAATAATAAAATGCTAAAATCTTGCCTTTTTTACCTAACGGAATGAACTTTAATAGGTCTAATTCATTTTTTCACACCGAATTAAGTACAATTATGAATGAAAAATGTAAAAATCGGCGTAAAAAACGATATTTGTCTATTTTGTGATCATGATTTCTGCAAGCGTCTAGAGGTTATGCTCCAACCCTGTATTGAGTTAAATCCCTGTGTTAAATATGGCTCCGCCCCTGTCGTTAAATGAATAACGAACGAGTTTTAGAAACGTTGATAAAACTTTGTTTGTTTATTTTATTTCACTCTATCATTTTTCAAGCGAAATAAAGATTATTAAAAGTGAAATAAATGTAAACTTAAAACTAGGGATGGCAACGAATACCAAAATCAATACTCGAGTACCCGCTCATTTTTCCGATCGAGTACTCGGTTACTCGGATGATTTCCAGTGATCTTCAAAGTTTAACACAATATCAACACCGTCTGCATGCTACATTCGTTTTCTATTTAAATTAATAGAATTCTGTAGATAGTAAATATGACTGCACGGGAGACAAATTAATTATAATTAAATCAACAACATAATATTTTACGTTTTGATTAATGCAATATCAAGTTTTAAACAAGTATAACAATTCATATATCTTTTTTCTTCTTGAAATAGTATAGACTGATCGGCGGGGCAACAAAAGTCTAACCGGGTCTACTCTAAATACTAGCTACCTTTATTCTTACATTCATGATAGCAATCGCCCTTTGTTGTTTTCAAAGCAGTTACTTCGGCTATACAATTAAAGGTAATTAAATATCATAAGAGGGCTGGATGATATAAGCGAGCAGGTGAGCGTGCCAAACTTTGATCGCCCTCGTTAAAGTTATGATATCATTTTCGCACCTCTGCAATGATGCTTTTGATTGCATTTAACGGGTATGTATGAAGATACATGCACATCTCCGAATTTTGAACCAATTGGATACACCAATCTTTCTAAATCGCAAAAAAATAGAAAAAATATATATATTTTCCGCAGTAATCGGATATCAGTTTTGTTAACCGATATTCGGACGTTCGATCGAGTACTCGGTTAACCGGTTACTCGTTGCCATCCCTACTTAAAACGTTTGCGACATTAAAATAGCGTACTTGATTTGATTGTTTTGCACTAGCTGTTTGGCGCTACATTGTGACGTCACGTGAACAATACTTTAAACGTCTGTACAGCGTTAACGACTGAATAAAAGATATTGGTGTTCGGACCATTTTCTTTCATTCTAGATAATTTCACAACAAAATTCGACAAAAAAATTGTTTTTATTTATCAGATTTTTCAAACAGAATGGCGCCTTCAATTTTCAATTTACATTTTCCGTTTTAAAACTGTCATTCGATATTTTATACACAGCTTCCGTTATTCTGGTTCCCTGTCCAATAATGGTTCCCATTGACGTGCGCGGGTGACCAGTTTACACATCCGTTTTCAGTCAGAATTCCTCAGTTTTTATCGTTATTTTTAAATTCGAAAAGTTGCGATGTGTCCAATTCGGTACTTCGGACGAAAGTTTTCAAAACCATCACTTAGCAGGTACTCGCGTTACCGTAAAGCTCGCTTTGCGAACAGGCCATTCGGGCCAGCTCGTCGAACTCGCTATTATGAACAAATTATTAAGACTAAAAGTTTCTGCACATTTAAACCTTTCTTTCTTTTGAGCTGAAATGGATTTATATTTCTTGTTAATTATTTAAACTGAGCGTTATTGTACAAAATATAAGAACTATCTATGTAGTAAATTCACAACTGAAACGGCACATTTAACCAGTAAAGGACTCATTATATTCATTTTTTGTTACGAAAACTATATAGCTTAAAATATAATCAAGGTTGTTTCCTTGCAGAAGCAAGTAGACGACGTGGATACATCCCTGGGAATTACGTAAGGCAAGATGAAGATATAAATACATGTGGTGACCTTACAAATGAATTGGAGAAGGTATTACTTCGTCGCCGTGCTGCGTTAGAGAAAAGTTCTTCAAATGAAAAAGTAAATATGTAACTTACAGGAAGTGATGTTTATATTTCATCAATATCATATCGATCCTAATTGTACATTATAGACTTAAGACATATTGTATTTCAAGAAACAAGACATATTTTATATTCAATAAACAAGACTTATTATATCACAGCAAAGCAAAATACATATTATGGTATTATTCAGATCACTTAATAACCATAAAACATAAAAAAGATACACAGATAGTTTAAAGTATGTTTTCCTGTTTTCACTAAAAAAATTAAAAGTGTAAACATTTAAACAACAATATACAATATTGTTTCTCCAATTCACATTTAAATATTCTTAAGTACAAGTGTTGAATGAATTCTGAATTACACTTGTTATCCGTAAGAAATTTCTCAATATATGTAATATATTCAGTTCCAGACCACATTAAATAACAGATGAAGCTCTAAACATGATAGTTGATAAGATGCTAGTTATAGAATGAAAGTATATATCTTTATTATTTTGTTATGTTCAATATTCACAAGGGCTTCCAAAATGACTGCCACTATAATAAAAACCAGTAAAATCAATAAATGATTACAAGCAATGCAAAGAATATTAACACAAGTGACTAAAACTAACATATAGGGATATCCATTAATACATTACTGATGATGTCAAATGTATTCCATTCTTTGTCATAAAAAGGTGTTTTATTTTAGCTTGACAATTGCACACGATCATGACATTTCTACATTTCTTGCAACACACACTGGATGTAAAAGCATGCACACAGGTGCGCTCCTGCCCGGACACTCACATTTATCTCACACTTACTAACGACCTCAATAACTACTCATTACGTAGGTTTGTTTTCTTTTAAGTATCACATCGCAGCATCTGCGATGCCGTGGCATATAGCGATTCACATGTGTGTATGTTTGTGTGTGTGTGCGTGTGTGTATGTGTGTGTGTGTGCGTGTGTGTGTGTGTGTTATAGTGAACTTAAACATCTTTGTGAAAAACAACAAGCCCAATTTCAACCAAAATTGGCCGTGCAGAAATCGTGTTGCCATGGCAACCAAAAGAAATTATAAGAATAAATTTAAAAATGTTCTTGTAAAGACGCACAAGGCCTAGAGCATCGAAATTTTGCATAAAGCTTTGTCTGGTAGACCTCTACCAAGGTTATTCAAATTATAGCCTGGGGTCAAAATTGGCCTCGCCACGCGGTGTAATTGATTTTCACTATGTACATATAGTAAAAAGTCTCCTTGTGTGAGCTTTGATTTTGGTATCATCGATAGGTCCTCTACAAAAATTGTTTAATTTTCGCCTCAAGTGTCAAAATTAGCCCCGCCCGAGGGATTTATAGGTTTTCCTTATATGCATATAGTAAAAAGTTCTTCTCTGAATTGACAAAGGCTAGAGTTGAGATATTTTGCATCAAACATTGTATAGTGGTCTTCTACCTAGACTGTTCAAATTATAGCCCTGGAGTCAGAATTGGCCCGCCCAGGGGGTCATTGATTTTCACTATATACATATAAAAAAACTTTAAAAATCTTCTGGTATGAAGGTTCTATGCTTAGGACTTTGATAGTTGGTATATAATATTATTTTAAGGTCGTCCATCAAAGTTGTACAAATTTTGCCCCTGATGTCAAAATTGGTCCTACCTCTGGGGTTCATAGGATTCCCTAACATGTGTATAGTAAAAACTTGAAAAAGCTTCTCTGATTTGACAAAGGCTAGAGATTAGATATTTTGCATGCAACATTGCATAGGGGACCTCTTACGAGATTGTTTAAATCACAGCCCTGGGGTCAAAATTTGCCCCGTCCCGGGGGTCTTTGATTTTTAATATGTACAAACATGTATTGTAAAAACAGAACTAAAACAAATGTTTTCTGAATAGAAGAAAGCTTGAGCTTAGATATTTGACATGAAACATTGTCTGGTGGGCCTGTTTTAAGATTGTTTGAATTTTAACCTTGGGTCTAAGAATTGCCCTTACCAAGTGGACTTTGACCTTCTTTCTTATCCTTTGATGTTAAGCCATTTAATATGGACAATGCGCACAGTTTGAGATGTAAAATTGAATTTAATATTAGTGATCTAGACTTTGACATGTGACCTACTTTTTGTCTTTTGATGTACAGCCATATATTTTGGACCATGTGTCCAATTTTAAATGTCAAATTGAACTTTGATATCAGCTGAGTCCCAGATTTTGAAAATGTGACTTAGTTTCTTGTCCTTTGGTGTACAGTCATTAAATTAAGGCCATGTGAAATATGACCTTGACCACCAAATCCACTAGGCTCAACTGCATTATGGCAAAGTTAAATTGTATAGAAACACTTCCTTCACTTCTATTTAGTGCTGTATTATATAATCAGTGGTATAGCATTTTTCACAAATGCAATCTTGTTAACATAACTTCTAATAAAATTTGGATATACATTTTTTTATCCCGGCAAGGAAAGGAAACAAATGATAACGAAGTTATTGTTCATTTCTTTGACTTAAAATGGAATGTAACTCTTTGAAAACTACGAAGATGATTATCGAGCTCAGCAGCATCTTTCAGTAGCGTAACGGTCATGTAATTAATAATATGACTTACTTCCATGTAAGTGTCCTGTTGACCGGGTATTGCATTTATATATTAATCAGAAGAGTTAGAAGGACATTTTTTTTCAATGCATTTTAAAAAAAGGACGATCAATTTATACATCATGTATTTTTGACATACCTTCTTGACATCGAAATAACCCTTTTGATTCAGTAGTATAAAATTGCATCACTGTTACATCAAAATTATGTTCAAATCATTTCAATTTTAACTTTGTAGGTACATCGTCGGGGCATTGTGCAGACACATATTCAAGGTAAAGTTTTCAATTAATTTGATGTTTTAATTCACAAGCACTTTTTTCTAAAACATTTAAAAAAAAACAGAAACAAAAAAAAAACATTAAATATGAAGAACATGTATTCATATAATTTATAAGAGACAACAATAACACTAAGGCAATATCAAGTAAATTGATTAAAGTAAAAATAGATAACCTTTTTTGAATTAACAATAATGTATTAAGGGGCATCCGTGGCCGAGTGTTCAGGCTGATGACTTCAAACTACTTGTCCTATCCGCTGTGGTTTCGAATTACGAAAGGGACTTTGGTTTCTTTCATCTGAGGTAGCTATCTAGCTTGCTCTGGGAACGTCGGTTGTTCTACTCAAATTCCCGTTCGTGTCCGAAATTATGCACGGAAGGGCACCTAAGGTCTTTCCCCCCCATTTTAAGGGTTTTAAAACGCCAAAAACTTAAAACTGTGTCGGGGGAGACGTTTTAACCCCAAGTCTAAAAAATTTACAAAGTTTTTAAACATTATTTTTTTTTATAAACAAAAATATGCAACCGAAAATTGTACAAAACCCCTTGTACATTAAAAAATCTGAAAAATTTAAAACTTAAAAAACTATAATACCAGGGAAAAATTTTAAAAATTACAAAATAAAACCTACAAAGCCCCGGCAAAAAAAACCGACATTAAATTTTTAATTTCACACCGAAAAATTATAAAATTTCACTGTCATCCACTCCCAAAATTAAATTTTCTCAAAATTTAAAAAATTGAACAAAAATACGGTTAAAAAAAATTTTTTTACAGGGTTTCCGGCGTTTTTGATAAAAAGGAAAGGTGCCCCCAATTAAAAATAAAAAGGGGCGGCAAAAAAAGAACCTTCCTTTTTTTCTTCACTGGGCAAATGATTCAAGTTAACAAAAATAATCTTTTTTCCCCCAAAAATCTCTTACCTGTTCTTGGGAAAAAAATTTTCGGGAAAACCCCCTAAAAATCGGGCCCTTTGAAACATTAAATCTTTTCGAAATTATCCAAAAAGCGGGGAAAATCATTAAAACCCTTTAACTCTTAAAATTGTTTGGGGGGGTTGGACACTCAAATTCCTTTCCCGTTATTTGTTAAAAAATATGTTTCCAAAAATAACCGCCCGGGGCAAATGTAATAAAACCATTTAATAATTCCCAAAGGGTCAATTTTGTTTTTATTTTTGGGTCTTTTCCAAAACTAAAACTACTGTATATCTTTTTTTGTTTTCCTGTATAAAGTTTATTTTTGGGTTCTCGGGGAAGGCGCCTTTTTAGGAATGAGAAAGGGGGGACAGCAACTTCTCCAAACCCTTTTTCGGGCTAAAAAAAGCCGAAAAATTCCGTTTTAAAAAGAAAGGGGCTTGATTCCCTGCGGTCTGGAGACCGCAGGGTATTGGTACGCGTTTAACTTTTGAGGCATGGAGGAAGCACGTGACCTGTTTTCGGTACATGGAGGAGCATGTGATCTGTAAACCGTACATGATTGGTTAACTTGACCTTTACGGAAACCTGGATAAATACCGTTTGTCGTACGTTACGGATAATCCTCTAGGGAATAAGACACCTAATTAAGAACAAAAAACAATTACGTGATATTTTTAATTTTCTATAATATGTTACCGTTTAGGTGAAAAAAACTTGAATGATGTGTTTGAAAATTATCAATGTTTCTTTAATATGTATCTCAAAATGTTACAAACAATAAATTGTTTATACATTGAAAATCTACAAAATTAAATATTCGTAGTGGCATCTGCCATAATAAATAGAGATATTTTCTGCGAAACTTGTGTGTTTACTTTATTTTTTTTTGCTCGAATTATTCATAAAATGGTAGGCCTATTTAATTATTTTCTTAAAAACGAAATAGTTCTTTTATGTTCGACCTTCTCCGGTCATCAACGGTCACCAGTTTCCAAAGACCTTCTTCTATTTTTATCGATTACTGTCAACTATATTCCTGGTTATCCTCCCCCCCATTGAAAATAGTTAAATGAAAATATATTTATATCATTAAAAAACGTTCCCCGCAGGAAACCATTTTTACTTGTTATAATTTAAAAATGAAATGTCGCGATATATACAATGAATAGCGAACTGGAGAATTTCGCAATGCAAACATTTTCAAATGAAATAACCTTTTCCGTCGATAAATCGCGCTCTTCGGGGTATTTTTTATTTTATCATTTTGTAGTACACAGTGGGTTATTATGGTACATGTATCCCTAAGCTGAATAGAATGATGAGTTTTCCGAAAAAATCTATTTATAGAGGGATGTATTCCTATCAGGTAATTCCCCGGTCTCTCCTGGTCTATTTTTGACCGGAATTTACTAGTGACCGGCGAGTACCACACGTTTTATGTCGGTCTCTCCCGGTTTTGGAAGTAGATGTTTGATATCGTCACAGAACAGAACAAATATTTACAGTTATATAAGTTTTTTTCAAAAATGAATGTTGTCACTTAGTTTGGTTTACAATAATTAATAAACACAGATCAACTCTCAAATTTATTGATTATTATTATGCATAAACATACAATTCGAAAAAAAAAACAATAACATGTTTTATTTTATCTATATTGAGATACAAATGTACAATAATTGGAAAGAAAAAGGTACATTGTATATGGATTTTTAAAATCAAAACAATTTTATTATATTCGTGTTATTAAAGATTGCAAAGAATTTTATTTTAACCATATGAATCTTATCTGACTTTTTCCAGTTAAGAATATAAAAACAAATTATAATATTTTTACTTTAATTTATGGAAACTTTTCGTCTTGATAATAGCGGTCAAATATGACAATTGAATTCTTAAAATAGTAGTAAACGTAAAAACTCAGTATTAAAATAGCACAATAAAACACAAAAAGAAAAGAAAACAATATTCATAAAATCTGTATTTTTTTTTATTAAAATAGATATTACAATTATTTGTATAATAAACAATTATGCTCAACATGATCAACATGGATCAACATGGTAATGTAAACCAGTGTCATATTGTTAGTAAATACCTTTAGAGGGGTCTTCGCTAATAGCGATAACATAATAAGGGACAATTACACAAGTGTGGGTTTGATCATGCATTACACATATGGATTATAAATGATTGTATACATGTATATATCGGTTGCTAAAAATCATTTATGTTCATTTTTTATGATAGCCACACTTTATCCTTGCATATCGTGGCTATTTCCTTAACAAAGACACTAAAAAAAGAATTAAAAAAAAATGTTGACTCGACTGGGATTTGAACTCCAGACCTCTCACACATTAAACGAGCGCGTTACCCCTGCACCACGGAGAAGTTATAAAAACAGAGGCCCGAATAAATCAAATCTTCCAAAAATTTTGGGAATTTTTTATTTCATTTTTTGAAATAGGGTTTAATTTTTGGAAGGATTTTTTCAGGGTAAACCTTTTTTTAAAATTTTAAAAAATCAATTTTTTGCCAAAAAAAAGTTTTTGCCCAAACAGGATTTCCCAAAAAAATTTTAGAAACTATATTTTTCCAACTAAACCCGTCCCGGATTAATTTGTTTTTAGTATTTGGTAAACGACACGTAAATAGCATTTTTTTGAAATTAAAATTTTAAATTCCCTCGCGTAATTTTTTGAGTTTTGATTTATTAACAAATTTTATAAGCCCAAAAGCCCAAATTTAAAAAAATTTGGGTTGGTTGTAATTTGGGTTGGGCACTTGTAAAAAAATTGGGTTCCCTTTTTTTTTAAATTGCGGGGTGCGTTTTTATGGAGAAATCCTTAAAATTAACCTTAAAACCTAGGACTTAATTTACCCCCTTTAGGAAAAAAAAGATTTGCACTTAAAACCGTTCAAAATAAATGTCCACTTTTGTCTTAAAAATTAAAAACTTTTTGACCAATTTTCCCCTCCGGGAAAAAAGTTTTCAAAATTTCAATGGGATGCGATAATCCCGGATTGGAATTTTTTATGGAATTTTTAAAAAATATTTAAGTTTTAAAAAATAAGTAAATTTTCCCTTTATCCTGTTTGAGTTAAAATTTTTAACCATTTTTTAAAAAAAACGATTTAAAAAAAACCCTTTTTTTTTAATTTCATAGTTTTAAAAAAAGGACGAAAACAGCGCCAAAATAATTAAATTTTTATTTATTTGAGCGTCTTTTTTTGCACGCATATTTGGGGTACATTTGGGGAAATAAAGTAAACAAATCTTTTAAAAAAACTGTTTTTCAGCGTTAAAGGGCTGAATTTAAAAAAAAACTTGGAAAAATTCGGATTTATTTTCTTAGTTAGACCATTATCTATCATTCTAGATAGCTTTTTCAAAAACAAAATTCAACAAAGAATTTTTTGATTTGAGTGGTTTAACTTAGAAACAATCTTAAGATACCTTTAAAACCACTCCTAGACTTAGGACTGTTTTTGGTCATAAATTTAGGACTCCTAAGTTAGGACCTTTTTTAAGACTTTCTTTGAAACGCAAAATTGTCACTATTTTTGACTTAAGACAAACTTAAGACTTAGGACTCTCCATGAAACGCAGCCCTGGTTTTTAAGCAGTTTTGAGTGAGAACTACTTTGCGTCGTTAGGACTGTTAGGAAATTTTGTGTTAGACCGTGGATGTTAGCTATGTATTTACTGATCTTGCGATCACAAAATACAAAAACGATATTACACTAGTGTAATTATAACACTTTGACCCGGACGTAAATTTAGCTATTATAAAACATGCGTTAAAGAGCGCTAATTTAGCTGACACTAGGGCCGTCATTCGAAAATTATCATTTTAACATTTAAAAATAAATATTCTATTTCGTGTTAGATTCAATACAAATTTATTTAAACTGTTGAATCAAAACAATTTATGCTCGCCAGAGGGGCCGCATCATAATTTTATTCAACTCGTTCAATAAATGTAGTATTAAACTACACTTATGCAATATCCTCTATATAAATATTATAATTGATTCTTTTAATAGTTAAGACTTTCTTTACTGCGACCAGTATATAAAAGGTCTAGCGTACTATATCCTCTTATAGCTCTTGTTAATTTGATGTTGTTCTCTATATTAAGAATTCATGGATCCAGATGCTGAAGATGAACAAGTTGATACGAAGATGCCTTACAATGCCCATTATAGCAGAAGTTTCAAATTTCTATATACAACATGCAAGCAGCAATGACATATATAATTGTTCTCAAGAAATATGACTCATTTTTTACTGAAATTGGATCTCCTTTAATCCTTTTTTACATGATAAATACGATAAGGTAACTTTAAGATTTGGAATTGGTAAAAACGATGGTGATGATATGGCTTTTATTATTCGTCTCTAAGTAAACATTCTTTGAAATGTTTTGATTTTGTTTTATCAAAAGTTATTATCATCTTTGTTTACTTTCGAACTTCATCGAAGTCGATAAAAAATAAATTGGTACCTGGTTAGAATGGAAGCTAATGACTATTAACATTAATCTTTAACAACATATTTTAAAGCTGATGCACCTCCGATTGCGAGAAAACCCTCGCCAGGAACCATACGGCGACGAAGGAACACGTGGCACCAAAGTAGTGATACGGTAACTACGGTTATTACGTATGCTATTTTTCATATAAGTCTAATATCAACATATTTTGCATGTTTCATCCTTTCGGATTTGTGGTCGGCGAGGAAAAGAAACGATGATAACGGAACATATATTTTTTTAATTCCGGCTTTTTCGCCTATGTACTTTAATTGCCTTGGATATGTGATTTTTCAAGGAGTTAATGTTCATACCTTTCACTTCATACATGTTATATAATTCTTTGACAACAAGTAAGTTGATGATCAAGCTCATCGGAATCTTTTACTAGCTGGTGGTAATTTCTTTATTTTGACTTACAAAAGTGTCTAGTTTCAAGTTGATACCCAACCATAGCTTCATTGAATAAGTACGACCAATTTTACATGTCATTTACTTTTGACATCACTATCATCTTTTTAATCCATTAGTATAATTTCAATATTTGCACTTGTATTATTCGTAAAATAGTCATATTGCCATCGATTTTCATTTAAATTGCATCTCCATTATATCAAATTTAAAGTGTTTCCAAATCACTTCAATTTCAATTTTGTAGGTACAGCCTTGGGACATTGAGCAAACACAAAAAACAGGTAAAGTTTCAATTGATGTGATGTTTAAATTCACAAGCATTTTTTCTAAAACATTTTAAAAGAAAATATTAAATATGCAGTATTTATTAAATTGGTGATAGACAACCGATGTTAATTTGGCTATTTCAAGTAAATTGATTTGAATTAGAACTCTACAAGTTTTTGAATTAACGATGGTAAACGGTAAAGGTCGTTGACTTTAATCTATTTACCTTTCACTGCTGTGGTTTCGAATCCCAGAAGAGACTTTGGAGTCTTTTATGTTAGAAAGCTATCTAGCTATCTTGTGCAACGTCGAGGGGTTCTACATAAGCGCCAATTCATGCCTAAAATAATGAACGGAAGGGCACCTGAGGTCTTAACCCACAGTAAAGATGATGGAAAGTCACCATATGAACTATCCTGTGTCGGTGCGATGTAAACTCACAATGTAATAAAAATTATCCTTTTTATCAAACAGAAATATATGCCAAAAATTGTACAACAATTGTACAGTAAAAAAAGTTCTGAAAACCTTAGACTACCACTATACATGCCAGGGCACAAATATCAACACTACAAATAAGCGAACAAGAGCCAAGAGCAAAAGAAACCGACATTACTTCTAATTTCACTACTGAAGATTGATAATATTTCACTGTCATCACACTCCTCAATTTATTCTTCTCAAAATTCAAACCTGAACAATATACGTGTACATTCATATTGACTAAATAATACATTTGTTCTATAAGATATTTATCTTGATGGTAACAAGACCCTGTCCGTCTTGACAAAATGTCTGATTCTAGGATGATACCGATTTCAGAGGTTTATACATATATTGATACTATGTTGTGTTTAAACATTGACTTTGTTTAAATCCTTTTGTATTTATTTTTCAACCCTTTTATATAAGTCTGTGCAATTATAATTGTTTTGAAAAAAAAATGTTTTCTAAATTCGTAAATATTATTAAATATAAGATATTTAAACAACACATTATCTGAAATAGAACGTTTTGTTTTTGCTATTGAAATATATAAGTAATCGAATTTATTATCATTATTCTTACATAATATACTAATAAGAAATAAATTTAGCAAGTTCTGTAAGGGTACATTTAGATTTAAGTGCAATGTATGTATACATGATTTATGCGGTTAAAATGTCTAGGTTGACCTATGCCATAGATTCCATGTACAGTTGTACGCATCTGTGGTAATGATGTGTCAAAACGTGTAGTTACTGATAAACCATGGTAAGCACGTGCAGCACGACATCTGTCATGTATAAAATCAAGAAATAATACCCCCTTGTCAATCTTATACCATAACCAAATTACATTTGTATTTGGAAATGATTTAATGGTACGTGTTCCAGGAATGACATTACCTCAATGTCAAATGACTATTGGCATGCTCAATGTATGTATGCAAGGGAAGTTGAACGGCAATTTCACGTAGGGGAATCGACTATAAGTCGTCTAAAAACTAGATATCAGCTAACAGGTGATGTAAAAGACCACGAAAAACAACGTTGGCAAAATACCGTTTTATTATTGTGACGTCAGGGCGAAATCGATTTATGTTCCGTCGCAGGTTGGCTAATCATCTCAGAAATTCTACCGGGACGTGAATTTGTGACAGGACAGTGCGACAGTAGACTTCACGCTGCCAGACGTTGGCCTCAAGTGGGGATATCGTTAACACAAAATCATCGACAGGATCGCGTCGCTTGGGCTAAAATTCATGATTTACGTGTTGAAATGCAAATGGAGATGCATGCAATTGAGTTTTTGATAAATGTAGTCCAAACGTATCAAAATATTATATGCTAAACATTTTTCTTTCAATATTTCTTTCCCCTGGCTTGCGGTTTTGCGAACGGGCGGAGGACAATTTTGTCCCGGGCAAATCTCTGAAACACATTGAGGAATTTTAATGACATTTCGTGCTTATAAATCAGGTGTCTATGTCAAAGGTCATGGTCACACTTAGAAGTCATTAAAAAAGTGCTTGTTCGGAGCAAAACGTCGACATGCATAGACGGATCTCTATGACTTTGCACAAATGTTCACTCTTGTAAGGCGGAGTGTCGCGTGCAAAATTTATGACCAAGGTCATTGTCACACAAAAGGTCAAAGTTCAGAGGAAAATGTGTTTTCGGACCATTTAGCCTTCATTTATTGAGGGGTAGAAACACAAATGGTCATTATCATGACTACAGTGCTGAAACATGTAGTAACGGTCAATTTGTGCAAGGTTAGGGTCACAAAAGGTAGATAAAATGCAGATTTTTTGTCCAGAGCATATCCCCTACACATTTGGAGGGAGTCTAATTAAACTTTATAGAAATGTCCACCAGTATGAGAAGCAGTGTCAGAAGCATGAACCAGATCTCGAGGTCAAAGGCCAAGGTTACTCTGAGAGGTGATTGAATCCGCTTTTCCAGAGCAAAACATCTACATGCAAAGAGGGATTTCATAACCAATGAGATGAATATGTTACTGTTCTTTTTTGAGGGCATTAGATCTTTATGTTAGTTAGCTATATTTATTGAGCTGGACAGACTATATAGATATACAGGCTGGTTTTGTTCTATACAGGTGAAAAGGGTTGAACACTGTCGCCTCACGTAGGGATAATATAAATCATTACCTATCAGCAGCATAATAAAATACGTACGGAAATATTGTGTTCTTTAATGTTTGTGATTTTTTTTGCAATTTATCATTATAGTCACACCACAGCCATCTATGATAGACCAGAAAAAACTTAACATGATATGGAAAAGAAGGGAAGAAAACAAAACTCAAATCTATGACGAATGTGAGCTGATAAGCAAGTTCTTAGAAAATATGTCAAGCTCCATTGTGCACGTTTGGCCGGCTTACGACACAAAGGCAAATGATGATATCGTGTTTGTTGTTCTCACTTCTAAGGGCATCGAAGACAATCTGCAGGTCAAAGACAAACTTAAAAAGACTGGTTACAATGTCTTTGTTATTCATGTTGACTCATGTAGCAAAGAATCAGAACAAGTTTTACAAAAATTAGATCAACTGGAGACAAATCAATGCTTCTCTAAATTAGAGGATTTAGGAAGCGTAATTAATAAACACTCTGACCGTCTTCTTCGAAATCACCAATATATATCTGCTATATCAGGAAGTAATGTTAGATCTGAAAGGTTTAGTTTAGGGCAATCCGAGCATCTTGTTTCTTTCCAACCATGCATTGTTTTATATGTTATTGCAAAAGGTAAAATTCCACTGCACGAAAATAAATTTGAAGACAATTTAGATGGCATTCCGGTTGATGTTAGAGAGGGTATATTTCAGAGAACAATTTTGCCGTCGGAAAGGTATAGCAAACCTGTCAAAATGGGTTGTCAAATTACATCAAATAAGACTCCTCTTGAATCATTTGGAACACTGGGTGGTTTTTTCTATCATAAAGATTTTGGATTATGCGGTGTCACTTGTGCACATGTTGTGTTAGAAGAAGCAACGATACATGATATCAGAGGAGAAAAGAAAATTTGGTCAAAAGAGGAGTCGCCAATGGTTTTTCATCCAAACACAACACAACATGAATACAAGCTTGGTCCTGTGAAAGAAGCGGTTTACCGAACTGGAAGTGAAGATTCAAGTGGTATCGATATTGCTGTTTTCAAAATAGAAGGTGCAGCTCCTGATTCCGGGTTTTTCCCAGAAGAATCAGGTACTTAACCAAACTTCGACCTATAATACATCTATTTGATATATTTATCTTTAGATTCTGAAAGTTTGTCGCAGACTTAGCACTTCCTGCATACCAAACTTTGTACTGCATAATTTCTTTCTAAACTAGCTTATGGCATCTACCAGATTCCTACATATTCTTAATGATTAAACATATTATGCTTGATATTATGTCATGGTCCATGTTTCTTAAACCATTTTTATAAAAAGGCCATTTACAGTAAAGACAGAAAACATCAACGTTGACAGTCACATGAACTTAACAAGACATTAGAATACTTTGTCGTGAAAACGTCCCTGTTATAGTATTTTTGTTAAAGATATACTATGCTCATCTTTGAGTAAAATATTTTGATCGAAGAAATTTATTAAAACCTATGAAATTCTTACTGAATATGTTTAATTTGTATAAAAAAATGAATAAAACTGTACATTGGAAGTCACGTTCCCTATTATAGGACAAGTAAAGTTGGTCTTTTTTTAAAAAAAACTGCCAGTTTTTTTAACGACACTATATATATTCATATTGTGGCGACCTATAGTGTGTAGAGTTTTAAATTTGACATATCAACTTAATGTGTGAAGTCAAAACATGTTTATTTCATAATTACAAAGAGACTAGGCAGTAATTATCAATATTTTCTTATATCAAGTTTGAGCATAGTATATCTTTAAATTTCATATAAGTAATCACTGATTTTTTTTCATGCTAGAGATGTGTTTCGAAACTGGAAGAACTCTAGGGACATCTGACCTAAAATACAATACACCGGTCTTAAAATATGGGCGAACGACCGCACTCACTAGAGGATATATAGAGTTTGAAAATATCACGGTCCGAATGATTAAATATGAGCGTAAGTATACACTTGGCAGCAATGAGTATACATTTCTTTTAAAAAATCAAATAGCAGTTAGACCTGAATTAAATTCATGCACTCAATTGTTCAATGACTTTGGTGATTCTGGAGCTTTCGTGTTCGTGAAAGATTCTGACAATCAGTTAGTATGTATTGGGATTTGTGTTGGTAAACTAAATACACACGGTATTATTATCCCAATATCTGCCGTTAAAGGGGATCTCGGTATTTCAAAGTTTTGTGATTTTAGATGGCATCGTCTTAGTGAGAAAATCAAGGAAATGGACGAAAAACTAGACACGATTTTAGATAGGTTGTCTCGAATCTCAAGCCAATAAATCAACGACATACTATTTTTGTTCTTAAACCTGACTTATGGTGTTAGGGTTAATTCTAGTGAAACAAATGTCAAGGTATAACCGTTTTCGAGTCAAATGATGATTTTACTAGTATCGGCGGCTCGAAACACGAACGAATGACAATGTCAGAAATATTTCCGACATCACTGAGAATGATTTCCACGTAACCATTTGGATCCTTTCTAAATAAATATTTCGGTTTCGGTACTGCAAAGCGCATTCTTGTGTGAGACTTGAAAATGAAAGCGGTATGTGCGTACCGACTTGAATGACAAACAATATTTTTAGGCTGATCGTGTTTTTTTTTCTTTTTTTTTGGTTAGTTTTGTTTTGTTGTTTTTTGCATACATTGTATTTAGTTTTTTATGTTTTCTTTCTTTTCTTCTTAAAATGAATGATGTTAAAATGTTATGCTTATATGATATCTGCAGTCGTATACGTTTTGACTATTTCATAATTTTTATTTCATTTTCTTTCTTTTTTTTGTGGGGGTGAGGGTGGGTGAAGGAGGGGTGAGGGGGCATCGCTGGCCATTGATGTGCATTGTGCAGATATGTATCTGTTGTTTATTAACATTTTGGCTCATGTAGACCAAACTTAGGATGATATTTTACAATACGTATACTTTTTATACTTTTATGTTCGTATGTATGAACATATGTATACCAACATTGATTGTACTATGATTGAAAGTTATATTAACAGTGGCCTATCATTTTAGATCGCCCCTCCTAAATACCTGTAGTAAGCATTATTTTGAGCAGTATATTTACCTATCAATTTGTATTGTAAATGTAATTGTTATAAGTTTGTTTATAAATCTTAACCTCTATATCGAAGCTCAAAAGTGCTTTCAATAATCTAATTGTTTCCGTCAAAACTAATATGTTTACTCAGAGCAAAGTTATTATGATTCCGATCAAAAGTATGTAACTCCAAACAAATGTATCAAATGTATGCAGCATGCCAAACTCTTTAAATATTATATCCTAATTGCACATGAATACAAATTGTGTACAGAGTAAAATAGGTTGTCATTGACCGGAAAAGCACTATGTGTCATTTTTACAGTAAAATGTGGTTGAGAATAATATTCATTTTTAATGAATATGTAATGTATTTCAAAACAGATAGCATAAAGTACATCAATCCAAAATATTCAATACTTATTAATGTGTTCATCTTTCAATACTGGAAATATAAGAGTTCCTTAGGATATGTATGTACTGTTATTAAAACTTAGTTTTACACTCAAATAAGTACTGAGTACATCGTAAACTCTTCAATTGACGTTTGAATGTAACATTATTTTATTCATAAAAGTATGTTATTTGTACATAATGCTTGAATGTAAGTTTGCTGTTTTATCTTGTATTGCATCAAATTGTTTTGCAATACATTTAATTTAAAAACTTGTGAATAAAAGTGTTGAGTTGTTTAAGGAGTAATAAATACTAAAATGTTTTGTCACAATCTACCTTATACAAATGGTTTCGGATATGCTAAATCATGTTAGAGGAAATGTACAAAACGGTCAGGGAAATGGAGCCATGTGACATCTGAAGTCCAATAAATCATATTCAGAGCTAAAAAAGATAAGGAGGCGAAGGTGTTGGTGTTCTCAAAAATTCCAGTACACAATGGTATAATATGGACAGAAATATGTGTATTGTGGGCCCAACACTTTCTATGAAATAAAATTCCCCAATCAGAAACTACCTTAAGTTTAATAATATTGTAAGCACAATTTAGAATCTTTTACCTTTCTAAAGTCGGGACATATGTACTGATATGTTTTAGCATTTAAAAGGACAATTACATTCTGTAACAGTGTAACAATAACTGCAAGATATGAGACGTTTAAGTTATATGCTGTGGTATGATCTAATTAATTCGTTCTCAATCACGAATAAACCAAAAAGCGAGAATTTAAGAACCGAAATATTTAAATGAAATCATAACTTGTAAGCAATAGGCATCATCGATGGCCACATTCAAAAATAAACATAACAAATAAATAATAAATGATGTTTTTTTTCTAGCCTTGTCAATGTTCGCTTTGTTTATGATAAATAATAATAATAATAATAATAATAAAGTACGTTACTTCGTGTTGTATTATGAAACGTTGGTACTTTTGAAAAGACATATTAACTAGACAGAACGTGTTGTACATTAGTTTTCGTAGTAAAACCCTCTCCGATAATGTTTTATTCATTTATATTAGCAATGGAATAAATTATATTAAGTCATACCACGATTTACAAGTTAATGTTTCATGGGCAGAGGAATTTGATTACAAGAATTACTTTTATTCTTGTTCTAATAATAATAATAATAATAATTATTATTATTATTATCATTATTATTATTAAATTAATACATTTTGTATTATTATTATTATTATCATTATTATTATTATTATTATTATTATCTCAAGTTTAAAGTATTTTCTTGCAATTTTGACGATTTTTATGACTGTTATATGATAACTTGACAAAAATACTACCGTCTTTGTTTGTTTGCATGTTTTGATTCTTCCAGCCTATATCGGCCTCGCCTGATTCTCTATTTTAATATTAAAAGGGACAGTAGCATGTTATTCTCTATAGCTGAAACATACAACGGAAGCTAAAACTTTCAAACAGCAATAAAATACTGTTTTATTAAGAGCTTTTTTAATGGTCCGGAACTGCGTATTCACTTTTTACTAACAAATATTTTGTTTGTTTTATTTTCTTCTCCTTGACGCCTCATGATTGCACATGTGTCAAGGCATTTGTGTTAAAATTGTTGTTTTATTATTTAAGCATGACTTTATATTTTTATTTGTTATTGAATATGTTATTAGAAAAAGGTACTTCAGAATATAGCAAACATTTTAAACAGCAGGGTGTTTTATACTAAACTTGATTTTCTGACGTGAACTATCCCTACACCTATCTCTTTAACAGTAAAAGACACATTCGTTGTAATAATGTAATAATTCACCGTGCCTTTCCTGAACTGAAAATATATTTTGATAAATTATTAAATATTAAAACGAAAACAACGACGTTTGAAATGTTGTTGTGAATAATTGAACATTTCTTACTCTATGTAATTTCATATTCTCGAAAATCCTTTGTTGTACAATAGAAACACATGTAAAATTATTAGAAGAAAATCGAAATTGACATCGTCATAAATGAAATGGATAAAATGATAATCTCGTCCTCTGCAAAAAATATTGTTACGCTCTAGTAATTGAAAGTCTCTTTGCACCTGGTCTTCTTATCAGTCTCTCTGCATATGGTAATTCTAGGCTAGAAGTTGTCGACTGGAGTTCATAAGTTTGCTGCACTCTTGTTAAAACCAGTATATCAAGACACTTTAGTTTTGGTAGCTTTCTATGGCCTGTTAATCATGGACCAGGTACTATTTATCAGAACTTTGCTAGAGTTCTGGGCTTCACCAAATGTTTGAATTATAATGAGAAGAACAAATAAGTCTGTTTAAATTTTGACGTTTCACTTCAATTTATTTATTAAGTATATAGAAATTTAGTATATTTCAACAGTTAATAATTAGACTTGAATAACATTAAATAAATAAATGAGATCAAAACATGTATGCATTAGCAATAACAGGAAAACAATTCTTATAATCGCTATTATTTCTTTAAAAATGCACGAGATTATACGGTATCCATAAAATACACGAATCTTTAATTTAAGACTGATAGATTCGCCGAATTGAGATACCAGTTGAACAAAGCATAAAAGATCTATATCAAGTACTAATTCTTTGTTATATAATAAACAAGAATAAAAACTCTATATAATGTGTAAATTTAACTTTTCTGAACAATTAAGAATGACTGTTGTAAAGTTATCACTTATGAAAAATATTTATCTTCAGAAATCTAGAGCGCACCTTAAGTTTAAAATACTGACGAAAACGTCCGTAAGTTCGGAGCAAGAAAAAAATGTGTGGAGCCAAGATTATTTGTGAGCTGGGTTTAAATACTAGCAGAGCTCACAGCTCACAATGTGTGATGTGGGGCTCACAGTTCACATGTCTGTGATGTGAGACTCACTGCCCACCATTGTGAGATGTGCGGCTCACAGCTCACAACTGTGTATTGTGTACAAAGTGCAAGGTGCTCTTAAAAATAAAAAACATCAATATCTTACTTAAAAATATATGGAAAAATACATAATTAATATATAATTCACTCATTTACCTCAAAGGTTCTCTTTCTTGAGTTAAACATCATTCTTTGCAAAAATACGATAGTTTAAACAATAATAAATGCGATTTCAAATAGCCCGCCTCAGACTGTTGCTAGTAGCAACTGCTCACAGTCAATTCCAAGATGGCGGATCTGCACAATACAGAACGAGGTCAAATATAAAATGTGAAGGATTTAACAAGTTTCTAGAAAAGTTACCTTGCAGAAACATTCATAAACATGGATTAATTTGATATGCAACATAAATAGTGACTTATAAGAGGGATTATTCAAATTACATGGAAAGATAAACAAGTCGTGAAAACACATGACACAACAGATTCTGGCATGGAAAACATATAGGGATTTAAACTTAACTCACAGACTAGAATAAAATCTGGCATGATACGTGACATTGATCTGATGTCTTGTGAAAATTTACTAAGACACCAGTCAACTAATGTGCTATTGCCAGTAAAAGCTTCAAAAACGAAAGTAGGATCAATGAATGACAGAAAGTAAAAATGAACAAATGAAGTAAACAGGTAAACTTTTCTAGATCATTACATTACCCCCCGGTTTTCCATGGCAAAACTCCTGTTGCCATAACATTAAATTCATGTCATGTTACACAAATATTGAAGATGTGGTGAACCACCTTAACAATTCAGTGATGTGATGCAGCACCTTAAGAAAAAATTTTTTTTTTACATAAATATTACTATGTGAACATTAACATCATCATAGTCATAAATTTCAAACAAGAGACTAGTAATTACCAAGATAACAGTATGAAGTCCTTTTATACATAAAATATTCAAATAATCTCCTCAGTTTTAACATTACATTGAATACACTTAAAGATAGAGAGTAATGAACCGTAATAATTCTTACTAATGAAATACTTTTGCATCACAAATTGATTCAAATCTTAATATATCTGCATGTCTAAATTCAAAAACATTAAACCTTAAATTTGAAAATTCATCTTAGAGTTTACATTAATTATAAGTACAAGTTTTACAAATTAATTTCTGTTGTTCTTTTTCTTGTTGACTACCGACTTCAGAGTGGGAGAGTTCTCTTTGTCCTCTGTGCGGGGCCTCTTCTCGGATCTTGTTGCGCTCTCATCACGTCTGTACCTTCTGGTGTCCTCAACGTACCTTTCCATAGACCTTGAAAGGGTTTTAAGGGATTCGGCCATGGATTCTAAGGTCTGCCCTAAGTGGCGAGTTGCTCTGGTGTTAGAATCCATGGCGAAAGTGACCTTTCCCAACGATACCTGGAGGGTATTTTCCAGGTGACCGATAGTAGCTGTTAGAGGCTGGTACTTTTGGGCCAGTTCTTCCTGATGTGTTTTTGTCTGGGTCGCCTGCTCCCGGGTGGTACGTATCATGGGGTTCTCTGCCTCTGTGACAGATGCCGCTCCTACAGGGGAGAACGTCATGGGAGTGCTGGTACCTAGTATTTGATCAAGGACGTTCTCCTCCCTGTTGGCCTGGTGTTGCACATGTGTGTGGAGGTCATCCTCGTCATTATGCAGTACTGGTGTATGAAG
Source organism: Ruditapes philippinarum (assembly GCF_026571515.1). Lineage (NCBI taxonomy): Eukaryota > Metazoa > Mollusca > Bivalvia > Venerida > Veneridae > Ruditapes > Ruditapes philippinarum. Next base: position 207,169 of record NW_026857187.1, read on the forward strand.
AGGCGTCCGCTTCGCCACAGAAAGAGAACTGCTCTGTGGCGTAGGGACATACACGCTACTGGATAACTGGGTGTGAAACTGGCGAGACGTTGGCATGCTGGGAAGGTCGCTCAGGTCGTCAAAATCATGGAGCCCAGGCCTCAAAGGATCATACCTGGGGAGCTCTGAGGTGGATGCTGGCACTCCTACCTTAGTTACAGTGGATGGAGCCTTAGGCGTCGTGGAAGATGTCAGTGTGATTAAAATTAAAATATGTGTTGAGTTCAGTTATTTTCAAAGTTCATTTTCCATCTGTTTAAATTATCTAAATGACACGAAGTATTTGAAAATTTTATTTCACATCCGGGACGTAAAATTTGACAGTTTTTACTTGAAACGGTTGCATATCAAATGAACATATGCATCACTTTGTTAATAATGTTAACACTTAATTATATTGACAATAAATATTAACTAGGACAATTTTAGTGGGGTGCACACCGGATATTTTACCATCCTAATCCGCTAGTTGAAGGGGAGATAAATCTGAAAATATTGGTGCTAGAGTTATGAACTGTGTCACATAAGATGTGGTTGATGATAAGGAACATATATGTGAAGTATGAAGTTGATCCCTTAGGAAATAAAGAAGTAACAGTAAAAATAATATTTTTAAAGAAAAAATCTAAGATGTGGTTAATGATAAAGAACATATAATTGAAGTTGATACCTAAAGAAAAGACAAAGTTATAGTGGACAATATTTTACTGCACCAAAACTTTAATCTGAAATATGGACGGGGACGCCGAGGCCGGGTGAGTAGGACAGCCATAAATATACTTTGTAAAGTTGTGCTAAAATTACAAACACATATTTTAATTATCTCATTCAATCAAATTTAATGTGCATTTATTTACAAAATAAAATAAAAAATGAAACAAAGTATAACAAATGTACTATGTGATTGATCCCGCTACAACCATAACAATTCCTATGAAAATCTGGTAGCACTCTCTTTCAAGGCACATGTGCCAGTTTCCGTGCCCTTGAAATGCACAAAACAAAAATTAAAGGACTCATAATAAAGCATGCAGACCCCAATTTCTGTCATTATTTTGTCTTTACATAATCTAAGGAAATCACTAAAAATTAAAACAAGAGCTTTCACATAAGGTGATTCATACTCCCACCAGCAACTTGAACTTTTTAAAGGGGGCGCAAAAGCAATCCAAATAAACTTGCTATATACCAAGTTTGATTATAATATGTTGAGTAACAGTCAGTGTGCTTGACCAAAGGAAGTCAAAAAGGAATACCAACCAGGATTTTCACATAAGCTTGTTATATACCAAGTTTGATTACAATATCAGAGCCATTCCTAACTCTAGTTATTGTCCGGAAAACATTTTTCTATTTTTAGTAATAAGGACCTTGACCCGAGGAAGACCACAAGCAATAACCAATGAAATTTTCACATACGGTTGCTATATATCAAGTTTGATTACATTAACTCATTCCAAACTCTAGAAATGGTCCGTAAACCATAAAGTGGAAAGACCGACCGACAAGCTGACTCCTATATACCCCCCAACCACTTTGTTTCTGTGGGTAAAATAACCACAATCAGGAGTTTACACATTTAAAATTTCATTTCATAAGTTTTTCATTTCATTAATACATGTGCTATAAAGAGGATACAGAATAAGTGTAAGTTTAATACTGAATTTATTGAACGAGGTGAACAAAATTATATTACGCAAGCCTCAGGCGAGCATACCATAATTTCATTCAACGAGTTCAATAAATTTAGCAATTAACTTTCACATATTTAATATTCTATTTATCACATACTCATAATAAAGACCGTTTGAAGTGATAAAGTAACATTTATCATTGACGCACCTATAGTATTATAACTGCTAACATTTAGGGCGTTTTAACACCATGTTTATATAACTTAAATGACTGCACAACAAAATATATGCGCGGCCGTGCAATACCATTTTGACAGTCTTAAAATCAACACAGGTATGTGATAAATTATTATTAACACTCATCTTCTTAACTCCATATATAAGCATTATAACTATTGTCCCACCAGGGTAGATCTAATCAGCTGGCACATTCAGGTTTGATCTGGATCTGCAGTCTGACATAAGCTAATGAATCTTAAAGAGAACAGCTGTGCCTGCTTATCTAGATCTACACTGTCCAGCCATGCAATAATGGAGTACCTATGAAGTAAAGGTTTAATGTGTTCATATATGAAAACCAAAAATTATTTACAAACTTAATATATTATTATAAAAACACCCAAAAATATCCATAGCTTAACAAATTTGATAATGCAGTCTCATCATTTAGATGATCTTGGGCAATAAAGCTGTACAAGATAATAAATATGTATAGCAAAGGAAACAATAACAAAACTTATTTCAATCCAAAACTAGAAATTGCCAGAAGTGCCGAATGCTCCCGACACACGCTTGTCACAAAACATGCTTTTTAGTTATAACTTTGCACATAGGGAGGAGCATTCGTACCATGTGGTCAGGACCTACACTGGATAATTGCTACATCCCATGGAGTATAATTTTAAATACGGCTCTAAATTATGTCTTTACTTTTTACTAGAGTAAATGCAATGTTGATATCTTACTAAGTAACAGCAAAGTTTTTCACAGCAAAACAGGAAAGCTAGTTGACAATTCAAGTCAAAGCATTGTGCAGCATCCAATAAATTGTGAGCAGCCTTTACTGTAGCCAAACCTATCACACTGCATACAGTAATTATGATTCTTTAGATGAACTAGAAATGTGTCCAAAGGACACGGGTGGCCCAATACTCCACTATTTTGCCAATCTACTGGCTCTAGGTCAAATAGTTTTTGGGTGTACATGCAACACAAATTGAAACTCTTTTTACTAAGTCAAGGGCAAAAACTCTACAAATACTGAATAAAACCACAAGCAAACCTAAATTAAGGCACACAGCTACACATGCTGACTAACATGCTTGTAAATTATCAGTATTACAGATCAAATACTTTTGAGCTTTGCATGAACAAGTGGAAAAATGCAAATTTATACTATGTCAAAGGCAATAACTGAGAAAAATCCACAGGCAAAACCCCAGGACTTTGTTCACAACTACACATGCTGACTAACATTCCTGTAGAGTTTTATGACTCTTGGTCAAATACTTTGAGCTGAGAATGGACAGACAAGTGTCAATCTAAATGCCCCACCCCATAAAACTTTATGTTTATAATGAAGTTTAAAGCTACTATCCCACACATTGTAGTTTGGGTGTTTTTGAAATAAAATGTCATCAAAAGATGAAATTTCAACACAGCCTTTTACATTTATATGAAACTAGATGATAAATACATGTTTTGATCAACAGTAAAAACATCTAAGTTAAATTTTTTGCAATTTTCACATGCTGTAATTTAATATCATTGCAATGTTTTAATTGGTTGAATTTTGACTTAAATTATAGACACACCTGTTCACTGTTTGCACGTAGAACAGCTGTGCGCTTGGTGAGTTTTTTTACCTGCAATCAATGGTTGCACAATATATCATAGAAAATTATATGAGCCGCGTCATGACAAAAAAAACATAATGGGTTTGCGACCAGCATGGATCCAGACCAGCCTGCACATCCGCGCAGTCTAATCAGCATCCATGCTGTTCGCGTACAAATCCTATAACAAGTAGAGAAACTGATAGCGAACAGCATGGATCCTGATCAGACTGCGCGGATGCGCAGGCTGGTCTGGATCCATGCTGGTCGCAAACCCATTATGTTGGTTTTGTCGTGACACGATTCATATCTACAAAAAGAGACAAGAAAAGAAGAACATGCCTCAGTAATCTGGTTTAAAACTGACATTTATATTAATAGTTATAAAGATTTTTGACAGGTTATATGGCCCTAAAGATTTTTGACAGGTTATATGGCCCTATATAAACAGCTGATTGGATATATAACCAAAGCCTCTTGGTCAGGGTTTTGTTGCAAACAACAGTTATATACGTTCATATCACCTGTCAGGAATTTTAATAACAAATTTATAAAACAGCAAACTTCCTCTTTTTTGAGAAAAAATTAGATTCTTAGAAAATTAACAAATTTATAATACAGCAAGCATCATTTTCAAAGGAATAAAGCGAGATTTCTTTATAAATCGACAGCAGCCATGTATATAACACTATATAAACATCACGTTTATCCAATGAAAAGCCACGTTACAAATGTGCAGTATTATAAAAAAAAACTATATAAACCTCACGATTATTATAAAGTAAGTTCTAACCACAGGAAAACGTTGCGTGGCCACGACTTACACTATAACCCTGTTGCCCCTCTACAACCCAAAACCCTTACACATCATCCAAACATCATATGTATTGACAAAAATAAATTTTATGAAAAAAATATTTTTATGACTATAATATTTTAGTCATAATTTTCTTATGGTGTTTGGATGATGTTTTAAGGGTTTTGGGTTGTAGAGGGGGAACGGGGGTATAGTGTAAGTCGTGCGCTTCACCACTACGCTTTCTATTGAATACAATAATTTGAGCTAGACACAATTGACAGAATTCACGGTATACATCAGAAGTTTGAGACTCTGACAAAGCACACTTACACTTTTCATTAATATAGTTATTTAACTTGGCAACGTCTTCCACAAGTGGCAGGAACTTTGGACGATTGTATTTAATTGTATCCAAGGTTGTCAAAGCCTTTCCAGAAATCATTTTATTCCAGCGAAGCTTGTACATCTCTAAGAAGGTCTTAGCAACTTCTTGTTTGACTGTATCTCCAACTTTCAATGCCTTAAAATACATGTCTTCAGCACAAGTTTTCAATGAATGTCCTAGCTTTAGGGCTGATGATGGAATACCAAAGTTTTTAGTTTCAGGATTGAATTCAGACACTTCTTTTACTGACAAAATAAAGAGGTCCCAGTTTTCTTTCTTCATGCAGTCTTCTATTGACATTAAGATATTTTCTTTCCTGTAATCTGCAATCTGCCTAATTCCCTCATTTTCTGTGATATATATACATGTTTGTGCTTTCGGTGCCCTTGATCATTGTACATGTTGAGTCCAAAGTCTTGTATTATAAGAATCTTACACCGGCTGCCGGTACAGACCGGAATATCTAGCTCGAGAGTAACTGTTTACAGCGGTAACGAGGCTCTGCCGAGTTTCCGCTAAACAGTTACCCGAGAGCTAGATATTCCCGTGGTGTTTGATTCTTTTTCTTGCATATAACATGTCAATTATTTTCGGAACAGAAATAATGAAAACTGATATTATCATTACGCACTTTTTTCTTATAGTATTGTATGAACATACAACTTCATTCATAACAGAAAAATGACGTCATCCTAAGAACGCGATTCATTCATAAAAGGCGCGCGTCAATGACGTCATTTAAAGCACGTGACTTGTTGGGTTAAGACAGAGTTTTCTAGCACCGGTGTAAGCAGTAGATAATCCTGTCTGAGATGCAAGAAAGTCTGATCTGAAAGGATTGCTAATTTAACTTCATCTTCTTTTATGTTAGGAATTATGTTGTGATGAAAAGTTTGATTACTGCATGTTACAGGTAACAATTTTTTTCCACCAGCTATAGGTCTTGTTTCATAACCTGTCGATGATTCTTTCGATTACATGACTTCTGGTGCCGCCAAGGATTTTTCCTACTGCTATCTCGTTTTTGTGTTTCAGACTTAAATGTCTTGCAATGTTTGGATATAACTTCTCACAGTATGTACAGCAATGTTTCTTATTTTGAGAGACTGCCTTTAATACTTCTTTTCACCTTATCAACTACTATAAGCTGAGGAAACAAAGGCCTTTCAATTTCTTCACAAGATGGTTCAATGATCTCCGACATCTCTGAAAAAGGAAAATAAGAACTTAAATGAGGAAACACAAGAAATGCTGTATTAATACTTTTTTATACTTTTTTATAATATATAGTAAAACTTGACATGTGACTTTCCGAAAGAGTTGTCACAAGGAAGTTTCATTGTGTATTAAAAGGGGCATAAATATGAAAATAAGTAAATCAGAGTTATGGGACCTGTGCCAATCATGTTAAAAAATCACAGTGAAAATGTTTTCATTCCCTTCAGTAGTTAGGGAGATACCAGCTCACAAGCAAAAAGTTAACCATGAGTTTCATTAAGTATAAAAAGGGGCATAAATTTGGAAATAGCAAATCAGAGCTGTCCAATGACAGCATGCTCAACAATTAGAACAGTTATCAAAATAATGGCATTGGATTAATGGAAAGGTAAGGGATTGAATACAGGTCTATCTTTTGACAGACCAGCACTCTACATGTGCGCTGGGCTAGCCCCGCTGGTTTAGTGGAAACGCATTTTATATCTATCAGAATATTATTATATATGAACATGACAGTTTGAAAAGAATTTTGAAGTACTGCAAGTGAAAATTGAAATATTTATTTAAAAAGATTCAGTCATATATGAAACAACTGGTACTTTTTATTAGTATTTATGAATATACAAAATAGAAGATGCTGTCATAAGCTTAAGTTACCAATAAGAATCTGAATATCATAAAAGCAAATAAACATTTGAACAAAGCAAAAACACTTTTGAACAAAGTACACTTTCGGTCAAATTGAAATGTGTAACGATGTTAATCATTATGATAGCAACAGTACACAAAAGAGTACACGTTAATTATAAACAAGAGCACCGCTAGGCGGAGCATTATATGCCCGAAAGGTTTTTTTTTCTAGTAAGGATGAAGCATTTGTAAGACATTACATAAATTAAATAAAGTATTACCTCATTCAAATAGCAATCCTCCTATAAAATTTGAATATTGTGGGCCAAATGGAACTGGAAACTGTTTTCAGTTTTGAGGTAATAGCGACCTTGAACTTTGACCTTGTGACCCCAAAATCAATAGGGGTGTTCTACCCAATATGGACAATCATCCTATGAAGTTTCAACACTATGGTCCAAATAGAAATTAAGTTATGTTCTGGAAACTGTTTTCAGTTTTTAAATAAGTGAGTGACCTTTGACCTTGTGACCCCAAAATCAATAGGGGTATTCTACCCAATATGGACAATCATCCTATGAAGTTTGAATATTGTGGGCCAAAAAGACCTTAAGTTATGCTCCGGAAACTGTTTTCAGGTTTATATTGAAAGTGACCTTTCACCTTGTGACCCCAAAATCAATAGGGGTCTTCTAACCAATATGGACAATCATCCTATGAAGTTGGAACACTGTGGGCCAATTGGAACTTAAGTTATGATCCGGAAACTGTTTTCAGTTTTAAGGTAATAGTGACCTTGACCTTCGTCCTTGTGACCCCAAAATCATTAGGGGTCTTCTAACCAATATGGACAATCACCCTATGAAGTTTGAACACTGTGGGCCAATTGGAACTTAAGTTATGCTCCGGAAACTGTTTTCAGTTTTAAGGTGATAGTGACCTTGACCTTTGACCTTGTGACCCCAAAATCAATAGGGGTCTTCTACCCAATATGGACAATCATCCTATGAAGTTTGAATATTGTGGGCCAAATGGAACTTAAGTTATGCTCCGGAAACCAAATTGCTTACGGACGGATGGACATTCTAACAGCCCAGCAAACACAAGACGTCAAACTGACGTCAGATTTAAGTCAGGTTCTGACGTCGGATGACGGTCGGGAAAACGGTTGGATTTGAAAGTTTTTTTTGACGTAATAATCTGACGTCAGGTAGAGGTCAGAATCTAACCATTATCTGACCAAAATCTGACCATTATCTAACCAGTTTCTGACCATTTTCCGACCTGAATCTGACCATTTTCCGACCTAAATCTAACCAGTTTCTGACCATTTTCCGACCTCAATCTGACCATTTTCCGACCTAAATCTTAATCCTTTTCTGCCCTAAATCTGAACATTTTCTGACCTTAACCTGATCATTTCCCTAATCCTTCTTGTTTTAATATGTTATAGATATTTTATGGCTTAAATTTAATTTAACTCATTCTATTAAGTAACTTTTACTGCAATGAAATGTATAACAAAAAACTAAAAGCAAAAATATGTTTTCATGTTGTTTTTATTTAAAATAAAAGTTGCAATTTAAAGCTGATACATACAGTTTTAGTAAATTTATAAATTAAACAAAATAAAACATAAAATAAGTTTATAACAAAACAAACAGTATTACAAAAACAATGAAATAAATAAAACATATAGAGGATATTCAAAATTTGCCTTATAAACAAAATGAAAATATTATAATTTCAAGAAAAGTTAAAAGATTCGGATAATAATGTTTCAAGCAATTAATGACAGATTTCAGATTTGTAGTATTTTTACTATATTTCTACAGCATTACTAAAACATTTAGTGCTATTATGCATATTTTGACCTCCTTTTGATAATTGTCACTAACGTATAAACTACTTCCTTTTAGTTACTTCACAAAGATATACTTTTAAATATCCATGAGAATTAGCACGAATTTGGAGGTGTGATGCTTTTAGATATATGACCTTCTCTCACCACCCCTCGTCTGTCCGGAGGATATGTTAATGTCCAATGGCGTTTGTAATATCATTTTCACTGAAAAAAAAAGAAATTTATGAAAAATGGAAAAAAACAAGCAAAACTGTTTTTTTTATTGTTATCTGCCCTTTAGTAATTTTTAAAGTTATCTTAACGTAATGAACAACTTTGCTAGCTTTTTAGAAGTGAGCTTTAACAAAAATTAAAAGTAAACATAAATACTGAAAATTTAAAAGGCCTAATCTTAAAACTCCAGTTTAGTATGGATTATAGTATGTAATAGAATTTACAAAAATCTTACTTTCCCATGTTTCTTTTTACATTGTCACGTATTTCTGTCCCTCCGACCTTTAAGAGCATGTCCAACACTTGAACTACCTGAAAAGCAAATTATATCCTAACTTATGTTTATTCTACTCTTGAAGTAGAACAGTTACGCAAGTCTTTACTCTTAAATTATTCATATTTTCAAATTAAAAATTGTTAATAAATTGTTAATGATAAATGTATGTTTATGTACTACTTTTTGTTAAAATGTTTATGTTCTGTTTTGATTGTTTTGATTACATTTTTCCTACTAATGATTAAATGAAGCGTCATTCTATAACTACTAAATTAGATAATCAATCAATTCGCTCTTTCGTTTATTTTCCGTTCATTTATTAGAATGATATTAAAATCTGGTGTAAAACACATTAAGGTAAGATTTATTCTGATCAAAATTTGGGCCGATTGGGAAAATGCCGAAATTTCTGGGACCGAAACGTCTTGGTCCGAAATGCTCAAAATCGTACAAAAATCATTCTCAATTCTCAGATTTTAACTGACAAAAACATCACAGTTTAACAAAAATATGAAAACTAAGCATTCTCTTCGGTTGTACTGAAAGGCACATTATAAACTCTTCACGAGCAGAGTTAGAACATGCCAAATTTGAAATGATTTATTATTAGACATTATCGCGAAATTGTGTGACATTTTGCTTCAACTGTTCAAATAATGATTATTAAATTTAAGAATGCTTGCAATCATGCAATTATTTATCAAATACAAAGTAGAAATAAATTTAAATAAATTGAACTGACCTTTTTCTCCAAGAAAATCTAGAATATTCACTTTATCAATGCATCCCGATTCCTGACCACCGCCAAAACGTACGAAACGCTTACGAATTTGAATTTTTCCTCCACGTGGCTGTATATTCGAATTATAATTATGTTTTATTTCCTTTTTCTGTCACTATGATTAAATGTAAAAGCACTATTAAAAACTCGTGACTTTGATACATATAATGTACCACAAATAATAATAGTATAAGGATTATTTTTTATTAATTTTTACCTACCGTTGGGACACCGACCAGAACCTGACGTTAGTACGACGTGAAAAAGAAACGTGTAATAGACATCGGTTTTTGGACGTCAGCTTTACGTCGTATTTTGGTCGCCGAGGTCGTGACCAAAATTTAACGTTAATCCGACGTTATTTTAACGCCGTGTGTTTGCTGGGAGGAGAGTAATAAAGTGGCTACTCTATTGTTCTCTCTATTGTTCTTTTTAGCCACACAAAAGAAAATAGCCACATAAAAGCATCACGGAATGAATGACATCAAAGAGAAAGAACAGTTACCTATTGTCCCTCTAGCCACATAATTACTGTCCTGTAAGTGTGGATAGACAGACAGATGGACGGACGCCAGGGGGTATAACTAATATGCCCGAAATTCTTTAGGGCATATAAAAAGGCCTCTACCTGTGAACAAAAATGTGTAAAGAGATTAAATTATCAGGAACCCTTATTTTTGTTTATAAAAATATATGCAAAAAAATCCTTTAAAAATCAAGGATTAAGTCAGTTTTGTAATGTACGTGTTGGAGTTTGAATGGACAGTTATGTTAGAAAAGGAAATGTATTGAGAGAAAAATACCTTTGGAAATGATAATGATTGTTCTGTAATAATAATTGCACCTAATAATGTTGATCTTAATATAAAGTTCAAAAGGGGAGCAAAATCAGCCTAAATGCATGAATTAATTGATCTTGGTCAGTGACCTTAATGCTTAATAGTTTCAGAGATATGCAAAACTTGCATGTAAAACTTATCCAAGAAAAGGAGATTTTTTTAGTACACAAGGGAGCATAATTCAGTCAAAATACATGGCAGAGTAATGGATCTTGAGATGTGACCTTCAATTAACCTTCAATTATGACCCTAAGTACATGTGTAAAGTTTCAAGTAAATATCTTTGATAGTTCTTAAGCCCTTTAACCAAAATTTCTAAGTTAAAAAGGGGCATAATTCTGTAAATATTGTAGGCAGAGTAATCCAACTTGTCAATCTGATGTACATAGTTACTATAAATAAGTATTGTAAGTTTTAATTGAATATCTCGAGCAATAATTGAAATATTTGACTTTACAAAAAATTTTAACCAATGCCGATGCGGACGTGGACGCCGACGCAACTGCAATAGCTCTCCATATTCTTCGAATAGTCGAGCTAAAAAGGTCACATATGACAGGGAGTCTTTAAATCAAGGTCAATAAAATGTTTCAGTTTTACTTTATGAAAGTTTGCATATTCTTTGATTTTTTTGTTTATTGAAAAATATAGGATAATATTCTCTTGTATAATTCAATTTACATGCATTATAGTAAAATTGTTTTTTTTAAAGATTTTGACATGTGTATTGTAAGATTAACATAAGATGAAAACAATGAAATATTTGAATATGCTGATGTGACAATGAGGAACATGAGGAACAATGAGTTAATTTAATTAAAACATTGATAAAAATTGTCAAATTACTGTGTCAGTTCATCTTTCATTTCCAAAAATTCTCCCAAATCAATATGCATTGAATAATCGCTCCCTCTTGTTATGACAGCTAACATCAAAGGAACATATGTCATGTTAAAATCATGTACAAATGTAGCTTAAATATCTCAATGATGAAATTCCAGCACTTTTGCACACATTTTACCTTCAAAGTTTCTTTGATATCAGTAAATTTCCAAGGTAGTTTATGTGTGAGCTTGTCACCTAGATTAAACTCGGACTGTTTAATAATTGCAACTTAACTATAATTAGTAACAGGATATTTTTGCAGTTAAAATACAGCTTATAAGTTTTATTAAAACTTAAAATATGAATATAACTTTTGTTTATTCATTTTTGCAGCCTGCAATGATTTAGTCAGAGCTGTGAAAATGCACAGTGCAAAGACTTCATTCCAATAAAAAACAACAACATATTTTGGTAATATCCAACCGTGTAATTAAAAAGAATACGTATTTTAGTAAATACCAACTTCATTCAAAGTTCCTGCATATTACGAGGGTACAGATCACGGTATATTAGTATTGCATTATATACGGTCCCGTACATCTAAGTATTCAAATTTCACTTATTTTTACCTGTCTATATCTATAATATACGGAATTCCGTATTCAATATATATTTTCTGCAGTGGTCATAATGGCGTAAAGTGCCGTTAATAGAAGGATTTTGAAACAGGAAATCGTTCTAATAACATCAAAACAACAAATGCCCCGTGATAGCGTGACTGTTATCCAAAGGGGTGAGGGGAAATAAATCCCATGTACCAAAAAAATTGAGTCCGTGACCCCCTAATTATTTTAGTTATTTTGACTAAGTATACATTTTAAAGGACGTTTAAAGAAAATAATCAAACAAGTGGGCTATGATGGCCCTGAAGTCGCTCACCTGTATATAGGCCCCCCGGAGCGGGGCCAGTTTTGACCCCAGGGCTTTTATTTGAACAAACTTGGTAGACATCCATTAGAAGATGTTTCATGCTAAACATCTAAGGTCTAGCTCGTTAGGTTTTTTAAACGAAGATTTTTTAAGATTTTCTTTACACATATATTTAAAAACAATGACACCCCTGGGGCAGGGCCAGTTTTGACCCCAGGGCTTTTATTTGAACAATCTTTCATTCTTTGTAGACACTTACTAGAAGATGTTTCATGCTTAATATCTAAACTCTAGCTATTCGGATTTTTCCAAGAAGATTTTTAAGTTTTTGCTATAAATAAAAACAGGTCGCGAAAATATGTGACAAATGTCCGTTTACGCATTTTTTCCAGTAAGGTTTAAGTATCTTAACTGTAAGCTGGTAATACAATTATTATTTCTATTGTTTCAGTCGGCAAATTGTTACAAAATAATGCTTTTAGAAGTGAAGAAAGGTCATTAAAATTATTTCTAGACTCTTCATTTTTTCTAGGGGTCATAAACACGCCGGCTCTGTTTGGGGAAAAATCAGTGCATTTATGATAATACTCACAGTGAATTTCACCGATTGCAGCTTTGAAGGTCTTCTTCTGATAATTTGCTTGAGCTATTTCACCTTCCTCGTTGTATGTCTTTATTGGGGAGACGATATCAGTTCACTGTTGATATGAGACGAAGTGTCTGCCGTCTTTGAATATCGCGCGCACAATAAACCTGTGTTCTACGTAATAAACATGTGTACTACGTCAGTAACATGTGCTTGATTCGCATAATTTCGTGTAATTCCGTTGTTTTTAATGACTGAATAATTTCAATTATATCGTTGAATTTTATTTCACAAATCTATTATTTTAAGCACAACAAGCGCTTGAATTTCATACAAAGCTACAGTACAGTAGTTTCCAAAACAATTGTGTTGCTACGTCATCAGTATACGTATCCAATACGTCATGAAAATATGCTCGTCTCGGTTAGCGTAAATATACGGATATTGCTCAAGTATAATCGTAAAGGTTCGCTGGTTAAGTAAAGACTAAGTTATCATCGTTAATTTCCGTCAGCATAAATATGACCTGCCACATACTGGTATCGAAGCAGTTTCCGATAAAAATATGAGGTTATAGGCCTACTTTAATTCAGGACTCTCGATTGACGCGGGGATTCGTGTTTTGACTCGTGAAAATTTACTGTAAATCCACCCCTAATTAGATCTACATATGTTCAAATCACACTCAATAAAAATGTCAACAGGCAGTATAAGCCGTGTATAAAATGGTTTATACACACAGCCTGTGCACTGAAGCATGACATCAGTGGATGCAATTTGACAGCGCTAAAAATAGCTCTATACAACTGATAAAAATTACATACATCAGATGTCAATTATTGATTATTATTTTAAGGTTTATAATACGTCTTTGATTTACTTGGAGTGCCTGTACATTTGTTATTTCTTTTTGGATTATATATTCCTATTATCTATTAATTAAATGGCCAATGATAAAATTGTCATAAATGCAGGTTGACCATTAAGGTCAATTGATTATTAAATTTCAATTAAATAATAATAATAATAGTAATCCTAGAAAAATATTATTAAATAGATCTAGATCAGTATGTTGTTTTATTTTAAAAAAGAAAGAAAACATTTTTATTTTCAATTTTATTGTCTTCCTTCTTTATTTACTTGTTTACTTTCAACAAAGAGAATTCCTAGTCTTTAGGAATTTATGTAAGATTCAAGGAATTTAGCACAGATGTTAAGGATTTTGTTCTACAAGATAAATTCTAAGTAATTCCTAAAGACTAGGAATTTTGCAAAATCTTAAGTCTTAGAAATCTCAGAAAATAAATTACAATTCCTAGAATAACTTAGAAATTGATGAGTTGTTTAAAAATTATTAGAAATGCCTAGTTCTCAGTAACTGGTATTTCCTAGGCCATACTAGAATAGCCAAGACTGGTTTTAACATTCTGGAATTTTCTAGAATAATAACTGGGAAATACTGGGACTTTTTAAATACCAGTATATATTTCTGCAAGGGTTGATCAGTATGTGTAGTTGTGCACCTGGGTATTTTTGTCCGTCCGTCCTTCTGTCCGTCCATCCGTCCTTCCATCCGTCTGTCCGAGTTTCGTTTCCGGAGTAGTTCTCTGCAACTAATGGCTGGAATTCAACGAAACTTTATGGGAATGTTGATCAGCATGTGAAGTTGTGCACCTGGGTATTTTTGTTTGGATATTTTTAGTATTTTTAGAGTTATTGCCCTTGACTTAGTAAAGTTTTGTAATTTTCAACTTGTGTTGCATGTTACTCAAAAAGAATTTGACCTAGAGTCATGAAACTTTACAGGAATGTTTATCAGTATGTGTAGTTGTGCACCTGGGTATTTTCGTCTGGATATTTTTAGTAGTTTTAGAGTTATTGCCCTTGACTTAGTAAAACTTTGTCATTTTCAACTTGTGTGGCATGTAACTCAAAAAGTATTTGACCGAGAGTCATGAAACTTTACAGGAATGTTGATCAGTATGTGTAGTTGTGCACCTGGGTATTTTTGTCTGGATATTTTTAGTAGTTTTAGAGTTATTGCCCTTGACGTAGTAAAATTTTGTCATTTAAAACTTGTGTTGCATGTAACTCAAAAAGTATTTGACCTAGAGTCATGAAACTTTACAGGAATGTTGATCAGTATGTGTATAGTTGTGCACCTGGGTATTTGCGTCTGGATATAGGTCCTCTACCAAAATTGTTCAAATTTTAGCCCTGGGGTCAAAATTGGCCCCACTCCAGGGGGTCATAGATTTTCCTTATAATTTTTTATGTATAGTGAAAACTTAAAAATTCTTCTTGTTTGAAGGTACAAGGCTTCAAGTTCAAAGAATATTATAGTTTTTGCCATGATTAATATATAAATAAAGCCTTATGTCTTCAGTTGTTGTGTTAATAATAACCAGTAGTCAGCGGGGGATATAAATTCAACGAATTTGCTTGTTGTGTTTTTTTCCAAACAAGTTGACACATGACACAAGTGTTATTATCATTTGAATTACAAGGTATTATTTTTTGTCATTTCATATAATTATTCTGTCAATGATAAACTTTTTAACATTTCAGAGTGTAAATGCAGCTGATTTATTGAAGACACATATTACTGGAGTTATAAGCCATGGACATGGTGGATTCCATACGTTTACAGATTTTAACCAATTTCCCCATGATCCAAACTTGACAATAAATATCATTCTTAAAATGTTGGAAATTACAACTGAAAGCAATGTAAGTATATATGATTTAACTAAACAGTGATATAAAGAAATAAACTTGCCTCTTTTGTTTTATTTTTTATCAGAATAGCTGGAATGACAGGATTTTGTCAAAAGTAAGCACTTATCGGAATGTCAGAAATGAAAGTGAAATTCAAATTATAGATAGGAACATGTTATACATGTATATTAATAATGAGAGTTTGGTAACTTAACCTTTTCACTACCATAGGGACGGCATATTATAATAATAATAATAAAGATATAGATAATTATACCATCGACAATAATTATTATATTAACATATATAATTATTATAATACTAATAACAAATAATAATAATATTAACATTAGTACAATAGTAACATTGACTTCAGAAAGATTATTGATATGTTGTCTGTGTTATTTATAATGTGCACTAGCAGTGTAAAATATGAACTGATATAAATGCTATTACAATTCTATAATAACAATTTCTTCCTTTTGCAGGGTAATGCTCTGCCTCCTATATTATATATACAGGCAGATAATTGTGCAAGAGAAAACAAGAACCGATATGTGTTGGCCTTTCTACAATTATTGGTTGAAAAAAATATTTTCAATGAGGTAAGTGCACTTCATCATTCAAGACGTTTTACCATGAAAATTAAACTAAGACATGATGCCATTTTACTCAGGGTCAAGGTCAAATGTAATGCAATCTTTTGTCTACTCCATTTTTAAGTAAGTTTATCAGTTTAACAAGGTACGGTATAAATTTTCTGCGGGAACTTTAATTCTGCTTTTTTGTGGTTTATAACGACACCGCTGATTAAAAAACTGCAGAAAATTAAGCCTTTCCCTATGTTTATGTATTGTGTAATTGCATAACCATGTATTGTTATCGGCTTTTGTACAGATTGACATGATTTTTATGCCCCAGCCATAAATTAGCCGAGGCATATATATAGTGTACCCGGTTCCGTCATTCCGTCATCATCAGTTTCAATCCATTATCTTGGTAACTGTTGCAAACATTCAACTTAAATTTGACATATCATATGGATATAGCGTAGTTTGAATTTGGTCTTGGTCCAATGAATTTTGACAGAGTTATACCCCTTGATGAATTTTTCAGTTTCGTTCATTATCTCATATGGATACGTCAAAGGAATGTACATGTCAAGTTCAAATTTGGTCATAGTTCGATGATTTTTGGCAGTTATAGCCCTTAACACACTGAATAAAATAAGGAATTTTCAGTTTACGTTCATTAATTTCTCAATTGTGCTACACATTCAACCCAAATTTGACTTATAGATATGCCATAGGAATGTGTAGGTCAATTTCGAATTTGGTCATGGTTTGATGATATTTGGCTGAGTTAAGCCCCTTTGACTTAAAATAAAATTTTCAGATTTATTAATTTATGGATATGTCATAGGATTGTGCAGGTCAAGATCAAATTTGGTCATGGTTTGATGATTTTTGATTGAGTCATCCCTCTTGAACTTTGAAAAAAAAAGAAATTTCCAGTTTCCATTCATTATCTCCCAAACAACTTTACACATTCAACTCAAATTTAACATAATGCATACCTCAAAGGAATGCGCAGGCCAAGTTTGAATTAGATCATGGTTCAAAGATTTTCTTATGAATCCATCGTGAATAAAACATTTAATCTAATCATTAGAAAAATATTGTTACTGCTTGCTCTTTTTGTTTAAATAAATATAATTTTCTCTGCAGAATAGTTTTTTATCATTAGGAAATAATCGATAAAAATTATATTGTTTATCATTGCATTTACTAAAATTGTGGTCACATGCCATTTATATCACTTGTTTATACCACTGTTTTAATTTTCTTATTTTTACGATATCATAATCAAAGGCTTGATAAAAAAATTACCCTGGTTCGTTATTGTCTTTGTTATTGTCAATAAAACCTGCAATAAACATACTCTTTTGTATATGTACAATATCTTTGTCAATCTGCTATTTTGTCGTTTTCACTGCACATGTCCACTGAAAAGAAATAATCAACATTTTTTTATTTAAATTGTGTTTGCATATTGTTGTTGTTTTTATTATTATTATTTATGTGTATTTATCAATACATGATGATTACGAGGAACACATTATCAGTTGTCTGCATCTTTAACCAGAAGTAATGTAACATCAATGAATCTTGAAATGTTGTCTGTTTATATTGGTCAATTTTGTACAATTATCTTTATTCAAATGCAGAAATAAAACAAATCAATGTGAGAATGAATACACTGCAGAAATAAGATATGCAGAAATTTAAACCCATTATTTTAACAAAAGACACAGAATATTAAGCCCACAGAAATAAGTACTTATACTTAAAGTGCTTAAGCTTGTCATAAAACTGAACAGGAATGTGGATCGGTATTTGAATCTGTTCACCTGGAGTTTCGCATATAGCTTACTTTAGTTTTGTAAGAGTTATTGCCCCAGACTTACAAAACTGAAGAGGACTATAGGTTTACCGTGACCCTTATCTTAGTTTAAGATTTTAAATTTTCAAAGTTTGTCGCGCCAAACTAAAAAAGTATTGGTATATTGGTCAGCATGTGTAATTCTACATCTGGGGTTTTGCTTGTTATAAGTTTTATGCCACAGCAGCATCTAGAGGTTATAAAACTGAGATTTGAAATTAATAATATTGGGAAAAATTGGATGTCCTCTTTAGACTCGAACCACTTTGGAAAAAGTAAGGGGGAGCCGTGTTGAATTTCCTTTGTCCCATTGTCATACTGTCCTGCTGTACACCAAAAGACTGACGAAACAGTGGAGTGTGGGGGCATCCATGTCCTATAACACATTTTTAGTTATATATACCAATAACAGTGAAAAATAGGTTTATTTTCATTGTATGTATGTCTGTCTTTCTTAAGAAAAGCAGCTTTAATCATTACAACATAATTTTTTTTCTTTTGCAGGTTCACTTTTCCATGTTGCCTGTAGGCCATACCCATGAGGACATAGATGCAAGGTTTTCCCTTATTTCCCGCAGATTATACCAGAAAGATACAGAAACACTTGAAGAATTTTTAAATGTGTTAGAAAAACCAATGTTAATTAAAACAATTCACGATGTTAAATCATGGCTGATACCTTACATACCAAAATACATAAGTGGAATATCTGAACCCCTTCATTTTAAATTCGAGAAAATAGATGGTGCTGTGAGATCATTGTACAAGGGAATTCATAATGAAGAATGGAAAGAAGTTGAACATGGGTTTTTATCTAAAGTTCCAGGAGGAAAACCAAATATAGTGTCACCAGATTTCTGTAAAATTGATGAAGATGGATTGTTTAAATTAATAGAGAAAAATAAATCTTTTTTTTTAAAACCAAAAATATTTTAAATTACTGGAAGGAAACTATTCAAAGTTTAAAACAAAATACTAAAAGTGCAAAATGGATATTGCCAGCATTACCAATACAAAAGAAACATAATGAAGCCCCTTCAATGGAAATGTTACCAGAGAATGTAGAACAGCTTTTTGAAAAGGAAAAAAGAGATCCTAGGGTAATTATATTTTCTTTTTTATTTTAATTTCATCTTTAATTCAAATAAGTAGTAAGTAGCTTGCTGGCCCAATAGAGAAGCAATTAGATAAGTAATCCAGAAGTTGCTCTTCATATGAATTGATCTCTGGCATTGAATCTTATTCATTTGTCACGCACCATGGATTATAAATCATGTGTGATTAGTAGTAGTCACTTCGAGAAACTAGTAATTACTGGTTAATAGTCTGTTCTGTGGACAATGGATTTAATTTAGTTAAGACAAAAAAATGTTGAAATTGGCGTAAACAAACAAACTAAATAAGTTGACATGATGGCAAATTTAAATTGATATAAATAATGTGGAATAAAGGGTGTCTTTTTCACTATTGCGTGGAAGTGATTTAATAACATGGTAAATATAGATTCACAACACAGATTATTGGAATCATGTACTACATAATATGTTTGTCCAGGAGAAATTTAAAATGTTAAGAATTGAAGCTGCCTTTTCCCCCTGAGTGTTCGTATGACTAAATGGGTTTGAATTACTTTAGTCTATGTATCTCCTATTCCAGCAAGTGAAGTGGTTTTGACCCGTGGTGTTGCTCCAAGATGTTACACCCAAGCTTGGCATGTTTCAGTGCCATATGACCTAAATGTGTTCTTGCACTGTAAAACTAAACAAAACAATTTTTAGAATTGATTCTTCAGTATATCCCTGCTTAACGTTAATTGTGTTTGTCAGTTGAAAACCAAACGAAACAAAAATCATCAGTATGGAGGTTAAGATATGTAGCTCATCTGCTAATTTATATTAATTCTTGTGAGATATATTGTGAAACTTAAAAGTTACAAGCAGAAATACAAACATTATTATTGCCATTCAATGTAAATTCAGGTACTTACTGTCAATATAGTGAGCTCATTAAACATGATTTGGACAGTCATATTAACTCATACTTTGGTGTATGGCTCATTAAAGCATTTTCATAATTTTCATTTGTAGTATGAAGTGAATTTTCGAGAAGTTAACACAATGCCTATTTAAAACTATGATATATAATTATTATTTTCTATACAGGTGACAATCAAAGTAAAGAAGAATCCAAAACCGCCACCACCAAAGCAGACAAAAAAGAAGCAAACCGGAAATAAAAAACATGATAAAAGGAAGAAGTGTGCAAAGATTCACAGCATTCACAAATTGATTGAAATACCACTAACAAATTACATTAAAAACATATTTGGATACAGATTTTTTATGGATTTATTGTTCAGTTTTTATTTTAGTGTAATGGCTTTTTGTTTATTCTTCATTCAAATGTTGTACATGTTTCTGTTTTTTTTAATACTATAAGAGTTGCTTCTAGTTTTACAGAATATATGGTTGACAGTAATTGCATTTCATATAGGCAATATTGCATGTGCAAAACAAAACGAGAGCATGAATATATATATATTTCTGTGCCCCCACTATAGGGTAGTGGGCATTTAGATTTACCCTTGTCTGTCCGTTATCATGTTGTGACACACATTGTTTAAAGTATTTGACCTAGAATCATGAAACTTGACAGGGATATTTGTCAGCATGTGTAGGTATGCACCTGGGTATTTGTATTTGGATTTATTATTATTGCCCTTGACTAGGTAAAAACTTGCAATTTTCAACCTGGGTCACACAAAGCTCAAATGTATTTGACTTATGGTTATGAAACTTTACAGGTATGTTGCTCAGCATGTGAAGTTGTGCACCTGGGGTTTCGCTTGAATTTATTTTGTTTTGTCAGTTATTGCCCTTAGTAAAAAATTTCAATTTGTGTCGTGCATAGCTCAAAAAATATTTGACCTAGAGCCATGAAGCATAACAGAAATGTTTGTCAGCATGTGTCATTGTGCAGCTGGCCCATGTTCACAAATATTTAAGGATCAGAATCAATTATAAAATTTCAAATATGCTCCATTGTTTTTCCTCGTAGATTAAATATTTGATATTAACATGATAAAACTGGACTAGAAATAGGGTGTTAAATGAAATATTATAACAAATTTATTGGTTTTTTTTTGCAAAAACTGACCCTTATTTTGATCCAATTATTTTTGTGTTTGTTTTGATATTCATCGATATTATCCTAAAATAGGTATGTTTCTATGCAAATCATCAATTGTTTACATTTTAAATATATACCATTTAATTCTAGCAAAATACAATTGATATTAGCTATATAATTTTTTAAGCTTTGAAAATAAAATCAGGATCATTTGATCTTGTTCTGATCATTTCTTAGTGAACACGGGGCATGGGGATTTGTTTCTGGAATTACTCGGTATTTGTAGAGTGATTGCCCTTGATTTAGTAAACATTTACAATTTTCAACTTCACAATGTGTAGCTCAAAAAATATGTGACCTAGAATCCTCATGTTGATCAATATGTGAAGTTGTGCATTTTGGGTTTAGCTTGTGGATTAATTCTTGTCGGAGTTGTGGCCCTTGACTTAGTAAAAGTTGCAATTTTAAATTTGTGTTGTGTGAAGCTAAAAAGATATTTGGCCTTTTAGTCAAGAAAACTTTGTAGGAATGTTGGTCAGCATGTGTAGTTGTACACCATGGGTTTTGATTAAGAATTTGATCAGTATTTTTGGAGTTTATCGTCCTTAGATTAGTAAAAATTTGCAATTTTTAACTTGTCTTGTGTAAACCAATAAGTATTTGATCTAGAGTCATGAAGAATTTTATAGAAATATTGGTGGGCATATGTATTTCAGTATTTGTAGAGTGATTTAGTAAAAACCGTTTCAAAATGTCGAGTTGTGTTGCATGCTTTACTTAAAGTCAACCAACTTTACAGGAATATAATGTACATCACTGTGAAGCTATGCACCTGGGGTTTTGCATGTGGATTTCAATTATTTAAGTTTTGTTCACAGTTATTTCCCTTCCAGCTTTTTATTTCAAATACCATAAGAGATATTGCTGTGATAAGTATGGACCCCCCATCATGCTACATATGTATATATTTTTGTTTGTTTGCCAACTTTGAACTGTTGACTGTATTGCTCTGTTTTTTTTTATTTCTGTATTAATTAATTTTTGCAGTTTTGACAGTCTAAATATTTCATGTTATACTTTGATGTATGAACAAAAACCTCTGTCACAAGTTGAAAATAAAATGGTGATAGGTATGAACAAAATTGAAGCGGCTAATTTATGTCATTTTTTACTTTGAGTTTTATTTTGTTCAGACAATTCAAAATTACCACAAAATCACTGATTGTGATGCAATGGTCAAGAGTATGAACAAAAACCAGACGAGTTGAAAAATTAATTTTGTTATTTGGTTCATGCGTATGAAAGAAATCTAAGCAGCTTATTAATGTGCTTTTTCATTCTAAGCGTTGGTTTTGCTCAGACATATAAATTTCAAGTTTTTTCAAAATAAGAGGAAAATTACTGGAATTTTGCAGTGTTCTTACGTATGAACAAAAACCTGCCATGTTGAAAAAATGTAAATTTGTCTTATTTTTGTTCATACGTATGAACAAAATTGTATCATGTAATTTGTGTGTTATTTTTTACTTTGTGAGTTGGTTTTGTTCAGACGTCTGAACAAAATTTGTCTCAAAATAACCACAAAATTACTGAAATTATGCGGTGTTCATACGTATGAACAAAAATCTTACAAGTTGAGGAAAAACAATGTTCATACTTATAAACAAAATTGAAGCGGCTAATTATGTGTTATTTTTCACTCGATGATTTGTTTTGTTCAGACGTATGAACAAATTTTTTTTCCAAATAACTATAAAATTACTGAAATTATGCAGTGTTCAGACATATGAACAAAAAACTTAACAAGTTGAGGGAAAAAATTGTTCATATGTATGAACCAAATTGATGCGGCTAATTTATGTGTTATTTTTCACTCTGAGCTTGTTTTGTTCAGACGTCTGAACAAAATTTGTTTAAAAATAACCACATAATGAATTTTTATGCAGTGTTCATACATATGAGCAAAATTAAGGTGGCTTATTTGTGTGCTATTTTTTGGTCTGTCAGTTCATTTTGTTCAGACATCTGAACAAATTTGTTTCAAAATAACCTCAATATTACTGAAATGATGTTGTGTTCATACGTATGAACAAAAACCTGCCATGTTGAAAATGTTAATTTTTTTTGTTTAGACGTATGAACAGATTTGTTTCAAAATAAGCACAAAATAACTGAAATGCTGTTTTGTTCATACGTATGAACAAAAACCTGCCATATTGAAAACTACTTTTTATTTTTGTTCATACGTATGAACAAAATTGTATCGTGTAATTTATGTGCTATTTTTCACTCTGTGAGTTTGTTTTGTTCACACGTATGAACATTTTGTTTTGAGAAAAAAACACAAAATGACAGAAATTATGCAGTGTTCATACGTATGAACAAAAATCTTCCATGTTCGAAAATGTTAAATTTGATTTACTTTTGTTCATACGTATGAACAAAATTAAAGCGGCTAATGTATGTGCTATTTTTTGTCTGTCAGTTCATTTTGTTCAGACGTATGAACAAATTTGTATCAAAATAACCTCAAAATTACTGAAATGATAGTGTGTTCATACGTGTGAACAAAAACCTGCCTTTTTGAAAATGTTGATTTTTTTTTTGTTCATACGTATGAACAAAATTGTATCATGTAATTTATGTGTTATTTTTCACTCTGTGAGTTGGTTTTGTTCAGACGTCTGAACAAATTTGTTTCAAAATAACCACAAAATTACTGAAATGATGTTGTGTTCATATGTGTGAACAAAAACCTGCCATGTTGAAAATGTTATTTTTTTTTTGTTCATACGTATGAACAAAATTGTATCATGTAATTTATGTGTTATTTTTCAGTCTCTGAGTTGGTTTTGTTCAGACGTCTGAACAAATTTGTTTCAAAATAACCATAAAATTACTGAAATGATGTTGTGTTCATACGTGTGAACAAAAACCTGCCTTGTTGAAAATGTTAATTTTTTTTGTTCATACGTATGAACAAAATTGTATCATGTAATTTATGTGCTATTTTTCAGTCTCTGAGTTGGTTTTGTTCAGACGTATGAACAAATTTGTATCAAAATAACCTCAAAATTACTGAAATGATGTTGTGTTCATACGTATGAACAAAAACCTGCCATGTTGAAAATGTTAATTTTTTTTGTTTAGACGTATGAACAGATTTGTTTCAAAATAAGCACAAAATAACTGAAATGCTGTTTTGTTCATACGTATGAACAAAAACCTGCCATATTGAAAACTACTTTTTATTTTTGTTCATACGTATGAACAAAATTGTATCGTGTAATTTATGGGCTATTTTTCACTCTGTGAGTTTGTTTTGTTCAGACGTATGAACAATTTGTTTTGAAAAAAAAAAACAACACAAAATGACTGAAATTATGCAGTGTTCATACGTTTGAACAAAAATCTGTCATGTTGGAAAATGTTAAATTTGATTTACTTTTGTTCATACGTATGAACAAAATTGAAGCGGCTAATGTGTCTGCTATTTTTTGTCTGTCAGTTCATTTTGTTCAGACGTATGAACAAATTTGTATCAAAATAACCTCAAAAGTACTGAAATGATAGTGTGTTCATACGTGTGAACAAAAACCTGCCTTTTTGAAAAATGTTGATTTTTTTTTTTGTTCATACGTATGAACAAAATTGTATCGTGTAATTTATGTGTTATTTTTCACTCTGTGAGTTGGTTTTGTTCAGACGTATGAACAAATTTGTTTCAAAATAACCACAAAATTACTGAAATGATTATGTGTGAACAAAAACCTGCCATGTTGAAAATGTTAATTTTTTTTTTGTTCATACGTATGAACAAAATTGTATCGTGTATTTATGTGCTATTTTTCACTCTGTGAGTTGGTTTTGTTCAGACGTATGAACAAATTTGTTTCAAAATAACCACAAAATTACTGAAATGATGTTGTGTTCATACGTGTGAACAAAAACCTGCCATGTTGAAAATGTTGTTTTTTTTGTTCATACGTATGAACAAAATTGTATCATGTTATTTATGTGTTATTTTTCAGTCTCTGAGTTGGTTTTGTTCAGACGTCTGAACAAATTTGTTTCAAAATAACCACAAAGTTACTGAAATGATGATGTGTTCATACGTGTGAACAAAAACCTGCCATGTTGAAAATGTTAATTTTTTTTTGTTCATACGTATGAACAAAATTGTATCATGTAATTTATGTGTTATTTTTTAGTCTCTGAGTTGGTTTTGTTCAGACGTCTGAACAAATTTGTTTCAAAATAACCACAAAATTACTGAAATGATGTTGACTGTGTTCATACGTATGAACAAAAATCTGCCATCATGTTGAAAAAATGTTAAATTTGATTTACTTTTTTGTTCATACATATGAACAAATTTGCAGCTGTTTATGTGATATTTTTTACTTTGTGAGTTGGTTTTGTTCAGACGTCTGAACAAAATTTGTTTTAAAATAACCACAAAATGACTGAAATAATGCAGTGTTCATACGTATGAACAAAAACCTTACAAGTTGAGGAAAAAAGTTGTTCATACGTATGAACAAAATTGAAGCGGCTAATTTGTGTGCTATTTTTCACTCTGTGAGTTGGTTTTGTTCAGACGTATGAACAAAATTTGTTTCAAACTAACAACTAAAAATACTAAATTTGATTTACTTTTGTTCATACGTATGAACAAAATTGCAGCTGTTTATTTATGTGATATTTTTTACTTTGTGAGTTGGTTTTGTTCAGACGTCTGAACAAAATTTGTTTCAAAATAACTACAAAATGACTGAAATAATGCAGTGTTCATACGTATGAACAAAAACCTTACAAGTTGAGGAAAAAAGTTGTTCATACGTATGAACAAAATTGAAGCGGCTAATTTGTGTGCTATTTTGACTCTAATGGTTTGTTTTGTTCAGACGTATGAACAAATTTTGTTGAAAAATAAAAAAGATATTACTGATTTTTTGCTGTTTTTGTCCTTTTATGCCCAAAAACCTGTATTTTTTACTGTGTTTTTTCAAAGAAATAACTCTAAATCGGGCCAAAAAGAGGGACACTCGGAAAATCCTCTTTTATTCTGGAAGCAGATATATAAGGAAAATCAATGTCCCCCCGGGCAGGGCCAATTTTGACCACAAGGCTCTTATTTGAACAAACTTGTTAGACATCCATTGCTAAATATCGTAGCTCTAGTTCTTTGGGTTCTTTAAAAGAAGATTTTTAAGTTTTTACTATATGCATTAGGAGAATCAATGACCCCCTAGGGGTGGGGCCAATTTTGACCCCAGGGCTTTTATTTGAACAAACATGGTAGACACCCATTAGAAGATGTTTCATGCTAAAATATCTTAGCTCTAGCTCTTTGGGTTCTTTAAAAGAAGATTTTTTAAGTTTTTACTATATACATATAGGGAAAATCAATGACCCCCTGGGGCGGGACCAGTTTTGACCCCAGGGCTTTTATTTGAACAAACTTGGTAGACACCCATTAGAAGATGTTTCATGCTAAACATCAAAGGTCTAGCTCGTTAGGTTTTTTAAAAGAAGATTTTTTAAGTTTTTTCTTTACACATATATTTAAAAACAATGACACCCCTGGGGCAGGGCCAGTTTTGACCCCAGGGCTTTTATTTGAACAATCTTTCATTCTTTGTAGACACTTACTAGAAGATGTTTCATGCTTAATATCTAAACTCTAGCTATTCGGATTTTTCCAAGAAGATTTTTAAGTTTTTGCTATACACATATAAGGAAAATCAATGTCCCCCCGGGCAGGGCCAATTTTGACCACAAGGCTCTTATTTGAACAAACTTGGTAGACATCCATTGCTAAATATCGTAGCTCTAGCTCTTTGGGTTCTTTAAAAGAAGATTTTTAAGTTTTTACTATATGCATATAGGAAAATCAATGACCCCCTGGGGCGGGGCCAATTTTGACCCCAGGGCTTTTATTTGAACAAACATGGTAGACACCCATTAGAAGATGTTTCATGCTAAATATCTTAGCTCTAGCTCTTTGGGTTCTTTAAAAGAAGATTTTTTAAGTTTTTACTATATACATATAGGGAAAATCAATGACCCCCTGGGGCGGGGCCAATTTTGACCCCAGGGCTTTTATTTGAACAAACTTGGTAGACACTCACTAGAAGATGTTTCATGTCAAATATCGTAGCTCTAGCTCTTTGGGTTTTTTAGAAGAAGATATTTAAAGTTTTTTTCTTTTGGTTGCCATGGTAACCAGAGTTCTGCATGGAATTAAATTCTTTGAACAATTTTCAAAGGTGACCACCAAAGGAACATTCCTGTGAAGTTTGGATGAAATTGGCTTAGTGGTTTATGAGGAGATGTCATTTAAAGTAAATGTTTACGGACGCCAGACGGACGCCGGACGAAAGCGATCACAAAAGCTCACCCTGTCACAAAGTGACAGGTGAGCTAAAAATTATTTCAGGAATTTTTTAATAAGCGGGTTTTAAGCCGAAAAACGCGGCTAAACTGAACGTCAAATTTCACACAATTTAAAATTTACAGTATTCTTTCCATTTTTCAAATACTTTTCAGCGTAAAAGGATAAATTTTAAATCAGCTTAAAGGGAAAAATAATTTCCGTTGAATGCTTTAGAATTTAAGACAATTGTCCGCCAATGGCGTTGAATTACCCGTAACAGTTGCCAAGGATACACAACAACTTCATGTTCAAAAACGGGCTTTGATGGTCAGCTTTGACGCCGTGTGTACAAAAATTGGCTGGAACTATTGAAATAAAATCAACGGAACCTAATCAGAAATATGGTCAACTTTCTGCATGCCAATTTTCAAGACGCAACTAGAAAGTTCGCAAAGTGTCGCTTTCTACCTTAAAGTTTTTTAATTACTATCTTCCTCTCCAAAAATATATTGGTACCCTATACCGCCCTTAATTGTGGTTGACCTCGACCCAAAGTATTATAAATCTGTTATGTTTGTTTATGTGTTTTTTTATCATTTCAACTTCACAAGCTTTTGATTCTATATGTAGATTTATTGAGAATTTTATAAATGACATATAATATTGACTGAAACTCAGAAAAGTTTTTCCTTTTATACTTTTTAATTAAATATTGAGAAATATTGATGAATGAAATGCGTATTTTCATTTTCCGTATTTTCACTGCTGTGAAGCATATTTTTCGTATTTTCTCTGCAGTGAAACATATTTTCACAGGTGTCTTGCTGGGCTTAATTCAGCCAATATACAAATGTATATAATAAACAGAAAATTCAATAAATAACTTTGACAAGCTGACATTTGCAAGTTGAACATATTATACCTGTATATTGTGAAATAAACCTTTATTATGAATACAAATTCTTGCATATCAGACTGGCGTTTCCGTTAGTTTTACCCATGCCGGAAATTTCATCTGGCATGGGGGGTTCCAGATGAGTCGCGTGCTGTACAATGGCACGATAAAGATGACGTCATTTTACCGTTATGAATGATTTTGTAATTCATATGCTGTTGAATGAAAGTAGTTATGGTTGTAATGATATAAATTTTCATTGAAAATAAAGATAAAGAATTTAAAAAATAATGGAATATGGTAGAATATGCAAGAAAAAATATCTGACATATGTTTGCATTTCGGATCGGAATATCCGTCCCTCGGTCACCCGCCCATGGGCGATAACTCGGCAAGCCTCGTTACCGCCCAATGGGCGGATCACCTCGGGACGGATATTCCGATCGGAACCGCAAAATATGACAGATATTATTATTCACAAAACCGTATCAAAGTAAAAGAATACTATTGACCCCCCTTCCCAAAAAAAGATTCAAACTAGGAGCTCTTAAGCACTAGTCACTCAACCGAGACAGTGGCCTAATCAATAAAACAGCAGAACAGGACTTATGAGGTTGGCATAAAAACATGAAGAGTACCATGAAAACCCAGGAAAGATCAGAATATCTGAACCAAAATGTGTTTTATTCTCAAAAGATAACAGTGTAATTGCTCAGAAAAACTCATTTGATAATTAGTCCATAATACAAATCATTCACTGTTTCAGTATTATAATATGGGTTTTGAAGAAAATGACATGAGAAATAAATTTATACCAAAATGCTGAGCCTCTAAAATTGAAAAAAAGAATCTGTAGCCAGAAGACAATGATACTTCTCGTCTTTTGCCCTCATCTGCAGACACAGTTTCTCCAAAATCACCTTTATTCCTCTTTTTTTCTTTATTCCTGTTTTGACACCTCTTCCTGCAAGATTTATTTTCAAAGTTATTAAAAAAATGTGTTCTAATAAACCTGCTATAATATGGGGAAGTAAAAGTTCGGGCCCGCGAAGCGGGCCCGGGCTTTGGCTTGCCCGGCTATAGACTACATGTGTATATTTAAAAGAAAATTCAAATAAAAAAAAATAAAAAAAAATATATAGAATTCTATACCTATCAATGAAATTTTCAGTGTCAGTTCTAGTTAGGCGCCGCCATTTACAATGTAACTCAAAGATAAAAGGCGATGTATTCCGATAACGGAACAAATCTCAACTTTTCGGATTAATAATAATCGTCGAGTGTTCCGAGTGAAAACGGAAGTGGGTACATATAATACCGAATGACACCTTTAAAACGGAAAAATGAAAGGATGTTTTACCGACTTTTTTTTTTCTACATCATACTGCTTTAAAATCGTTTTCAATCACTCTAAGCAGGTATACATTGTATACATTTAAGAAACAGCTTTAAGATACATGGGAATCCGGGAACCAGTCCCTAGCTCTTATTGAATAGACCCCTTGGTTCTTTTACATGCCCAGTGTATAGCACTGATACATGCGAGGATTACCTGGATTTCTTACCATTACACCTCTAGACTTCCCCGTTCATAGGCTTTGCCTAATTTCATATTAAACATTTTTAAGAAAGCAATGTTATTTTTGGTTCATATTATTTGATCATTAAATAAATATATCAATGTTTCATATCTACCTTGTTAACATTTTTTTTTCCTTAAATCACTTTTACCAGAAAACAGGCAGCATAGTTCCCAAAAGAAAAAATAGACAGCAAAATTCCCATTTCATATCTTCAAAGATCCCAAAATAACA
Organism: Ruditapes philippinarum; assembly: GCF_026571515.1. Classification (NCBI taxonomy): domain Eukaryota; kingdom Metazoa; phylum Mollusca; class Bivalvia; order Venerida; family Veneridae; genus Ruditapes; species Ruditapes philippinarum. The sequence continues at coordinate 237,401 of NW_026857187.1, forward strand.
CTAACAGACAATTCCTCAAATATCTGCAAACTTAAAGCTAAACAAACCAGTATATTATGGATGCTAAGACAATTCCTCAAAAATCTGCAAACTTAAAGCTAAACAAACCAGTATATTATGGATGCTTCCATGATGATAAGTGATATAGGATAATAACCAAGTATAACCACATATTCCATATTCGTACCCAGTTCATTTCGTACTTTTAGTGTTTCACACCTAAATATTATTTATGTACAATTGTTTTCTTTTTTTTCAATCTAAAGTAACAAAAAATCATTGAAGTTAATAATACACGGTTTTTAAATGTATATTATGCATATAATACATGTTTTCCTGGATAAAAGGAACTCCCAATGAATATTTTGCATCTTATGTAAAATTCCCAATTTGAGTTAAACCAAAGCATAATTTTTTCACAATCTGTCTGGTACTGGCACCATTTCCCCAAAGCAGGGGGTAAAAACACTGCAGGGCCATCTATAAATAATATAATCATTACACTCCTTGAAATGTACATTTTGGTTGACATGACAAGAATTCCATCCATTTCAGAAATATTTTTTGAATTAAATTATAAAGGAGATAACATGTACATATATAAATAATTTTTACAAAAATAAATAAAAATACAATATTTTTTATCGGAACTCAAGAAATTAAATCAATTAAATACATTTACTCTTTTGAAGGAAATTGAAATTAGTTAAAATCATTAACTCAGGTGAGACATTTGTCTAATATGCAACCTCAAATCTATTTGAAAGACCCTGATGCAACAGATAGTAGTTTCATTTGCTTTAATGTTCAAGTTTTGCGCCTGACCTTGTGTAAAGCCCTACTCACACAGAACACACAGCTTATACGGTTGGCCACTCATGTAAACCGTACATATGACCGAACCAACCGAGGCCATTCAAGTGTATCAGTGTAAGCTGTGTATGATTTTTGAAAATATTAAAACAATTATACGGGTGTCACATAAGCCACTGTACAAGATCGTAATAGCCCGTATGAGATACAGTTTATACAACCGTATTTGAAGTCAACTCAAATCGTATACAAATCGCATGGAATCGTTCAAGACCGTCCCAAAGTCCTATATCCTGTTCCAACACCCGATAAACACCCAAATGTCACATGATCACGGTGCGATTTACACAAGTGCACATACGATTTCAAACTATCACCATATGACCAAAACGGTTCAAGTAGGAAACATACATGGCAGACACGGTATAGTACGAGTATAAACGGCATCACCTTGTATATTCTGTCTTACATAGCCTCTGCGTCAGCACGAACTGTACAACGAAAGCCACAACTACCTGCGCAGCCACCCTCAACTGTTAGATCTACCCAGAGTACTTGTTGCATCAACCTAGAATGCATCCAAAGAAAAAGGTTCCCACGCACAGAAACAATACAAGGGCCATCAAGGCCCACCGATCACTTCAGCCTGCTGACGGTGAAACTGTCGAGCCTGGTGAGCTAACTGAGCTGGGGGACACAACAATGATAATGAATGTCTATCAGTCTTATCATGAGTTCTAATTCTCTTATCCTGTCATCTGTTGCATTGTTTTATATAACAGTTATTCGCAGATATGGGTGTTCCTTTCATTGAATTTTAGTTTGAAAATTTATGAAGCCTGAAGCCATCAAAATGGATCAATTTATATCAAAACATACACAAATATGTAATAATTTGATAAAAACTCTGCAGGACCTTATGTTAACCCTATGAAACTCTAGCAAATAAAGTAAAAATCTTGTTTAATTGTATGAGACCGTACTTATAAGACCTACTTGGAGCCTTACAACAATATGTATTCCTATGCAAATCATTTTCAAACCTTACTTGACCGAGTATATCCGTGCTTTATTTGTACATACTTGTACTACATTCAAGTGTAAACTCTTGCCAACTAATCCCAAGGCACAATTGGAGCTGAAAACTCATACCAATCAATCCATGTATAACCAAGTATACCTTATTGGAACCATGTGTGAGACAAGCTAAACACAATTATTTACATGTATTTCAATAATCTCAAATGTACAATTTTTAAAAAATCTTCTTTGCGTACTTAAGTCAGGAAAAGTAGAAGACCCAAAATAACATCAAAACTATGTTAGTCGTCTTTGCTGCAAGAATGCAGCTAGTCGAATTTAATTCAACACAGCCCCATGTCAATTTTGCCAAAAAATTGGTCAATTCGGGCCTACATTATTTCTAGTTGGTCAATGGAGCCCCAAAATAGATTTTCAAAATAAATTTTATTAAATTTAATCATTATTTTTCAGATGATAGTTTGCTTTTTTTTTTTATAAATGATATATTTATTAAGCGATTATTTCCTTTAATTGTGAATGGGTCCGTCACCGTGATAATTTTGAAAAAAAAAATCCAAATTGTGAATTAAAAAAGAAATGAAAATTTATAGAGATCTATACAGTCACACTTAATCTACTAAACTCACATATGTTATTATCTTTTCTGTTCTATTTCCTTATAACAGCAAAAATATTAATTAAGATTACCACAATGACCCTTTTCATATATTTCACAAATAATTTAGCCTACCATTCTTATATATTTTATACTATAAAAAAAGTGAAATATAAGATTTGAAGAATAAATCCTTAAAACCTTTCCTCATCAGGCCATTATGCATTGCTGTTTACTAATTGATTCACTCAACATATCTCCCTCCCTCAAGTGAATATTATATGTATGACAAACACATACTGGGCCAGTGGCAAATATCTCCATCTCAAATAATGTAAATAATATCTAAAGCAAATTTAATTCATAAAGTACATCTTAAATCTGGTTTCCCACCTTTTAACAAACAAAACTCCCTTCCTTTTGGTGACCCTTTTTTGTTTATAAAAAGCGGCATCGCGAAATTGTGTGACAAATGAAATTTGTTTTTTCTGCATTAAAATCCAATATTCTAGTTGTTGTTGATTTTAATAATATAACATAAAATAGAATCTTTTTATTTTAGTATTTCATGATTATTTTAAACAAATGCTGGATCATGCGTCATCGAGATTGTGAGAACCCTGAGTGAATGTTAATTTAATGCCCGAAAGGAAGCTTTTATAAATATAGATGACAAATAATGTCCATTGGAATATATATATATATTTACCTTATACGTCTGTAATATCTTGTATCTCCGAAATATTACACTTTTTTCAATAACTATAAAAAAAACACGTTGTCCTTCGAGTTCAATATGGTGGACGTTTCGCGGGACATTCTTACCATAACACCGGTAGCAGGTGCGCGTTTGGATAAAAGTGTGTACGCCATCAAAAATTCAGTTAACAGGGACGTGTATAAAACGTCAGTTTAACATGGAAAATTGCACATATTCAAAATTTTCGACTAGCAAACAAAATATGAAGAAAAGAGCATTTTTAAAGGCATTAGGAAAATCACTACACGAGTGTATGTAGTGACTTTCCAAAATGTAGTCAATTTGTTGGTGTGTTTACAGGTCAATGTAGCGAGATTGGACAATAAACACACGCGCACACACACACACACACACACACACATACTTGTATGGACCCGGCTCCAATGGAGGACACACAACTTTTTTGCAGTCCATTGGAGGACACTGGCCTTTCTGAATGGGGTTTTCTTTCAAAAATAACTGCCTACACATCCACAAATATATTTTTTAACACTATACTTATAACTTTTAATAAAGATACTGTCATTACAAATAGACTTCCGGAAAAAAAGAAACAGTGCTATTGAGGACACACCCCCACTCAGGTGTGGTCTAAACCTAATGGGGACATTCTGACAAATGCATCCAATTAAGGACACGGGTCAAAACACATTCTTCACTGTGGACGGTTGTTAAGTGATAAAGTGAAACTGGCAAGCTTATTGAGGACATAATAACTTCACTATAGGAAAACGTCTCGGGATTTTGTAGAAAAATCTAAGGTTTTTTAAAAAGGGAACATTGCGATTACTTAATGGATGAGGTAAAATTTTTGTATAATTGGTTTATATATAACGCACACACGGAGGGTTTATAACCTTTTTCAACAATAATGTCACTTTTCGGGTTTTCTTCCCAATTGGGTGTTTCTTAACAAATCGTTTCCTCAAAAGGATCTCGCAAACCAGTTCTTAAATCTAATTCCCCTTCTTAACTACCATGTTTCTTCCAAGGGATGAAAAACCAGCTCAGAAAGAACACTGGAATGATATCCTTATACACTGTAAACCTTTTAAAAAATTTATGAGCTAAGCATTAAACACAAACAAAAAACTAAATCTAAGTACTTTTCTTCCACAACTTTTTGTTGTAAGGGCAAATCTTATCGACCCCAAAATCAATTGCTTAACAATAATATAGAACATAAACAAAAATTTTCAGAAAGCTAGCTGTGTACTACATAAATATGGAACAGAATTTAATGCATTTTTATTTGGGCTTGATGACATTACTTGCCATTAATGCTTAATTCCCATTCTTGCTTTGATGACATTGAAACTTGCAAATTATGCGTTGATTCCATCGTCGCTTGAATGACATTGGAACTTGCTTATGCTTAATTCCCTATCTTGAACATGACATTTAGGGAACTTCATTATGCTTTTTAATTCCATCTTGTTTTGATTTATTTAAAATTTGTCATTATCTGGTTTCCAATTTTTCGTTATTTTCATTCAAACATTTCGTAAGTCACCAATTCTTTCATTGGAGTGATAACTTGAACTGGGAGAAAAAAAAAAAAAAAAACAAGCCATTTGGGAATACTAAAAATGTTAACGTCCATATACCTTTATGCATAAGCTACCCTTCTTCATGCTCCTATACAAACCATTACGGTTTAAAGTTTTTTTGTAATTTAACTTTTAATGATAAGTCATTTAAACCTATTTAATGTTTCCCTGATGGATTTTTTTAAAATATGACTTATAGCTCGGCATTTGGGCGTGATTACTATTAGCCCTTTCGCTTTATATCCGTTTTTTATGCAGTGTTTTTTATGCTTTTAATAAAGCTCGTGTCTGAGGCTTTATTGGATAATGTTTGATTATTTTTAACATTATATAAAATTTTAAAATTATGACCGTTAGGGCAGAACTCTTGTTATCGAATGTCAAACGGAATTTTTTTTCCACCGATTCGCCTATCCCATTCGAATTTTTCGTATGTACTCGTACAAGTTATATAAATACGTATAAACGGTTTAAATACATACATTGGCAGTTTTAAAGAATTTTAAATACAAGTTAAAAGGTTATGCAATATAGATTTTTTTGTAACAGCTAATAGAAAAAATATGCCGGTGAAAAAGTGATGGGAAAGGGGCAAAATTTCACGTACAAATCCCGTGGCGGTTTCAGGGCCCCGGCTTAAGGGGCTTTCACCTAAACCCCCAAATATACGTGGAATAAAATACGTGTCAGTTTTTAAAGCCAAAATTTTTTCTTAGTGGGACTCCCCTTAAACCCCCAAAAACAATTTAATGATTGTTATCCAGGGGTTTCTTTTTGGCAAAACCTTTCCTAAGGTATGCGAAGGTCTTATCTAATGACTTGGACATTAAAAAGCAAAAAAATTTTTGGCATTTTAAAATTGATAAATGTCTAGAGTCAATAAATAGTGGGGGAATAGGTAATTTTAAAGCATTAAAATATAAAATGTATAAAAGGGAAAAAAAGGGAAATTTTTAAAATTTTTTAACATTGCATTTGTCAAAATTTCAAAGAGCCGGTCAAAGGGCAAAAAACCAAAAATAATGGGTTTTTTCGACCAGCAATGGATTCAAAAACCAGCCTGCCGCGTCCGAGCAATTCTGACAGGATCCAGGCTGTTCGCCTACAGTTTCCTAATTTGTAAAAAGAGTTGGGGAAAGCGAACAGCAGGATCCTTGATCAACTGGTGCGGACGCGCAGGCTGGTCCTGGATCCATTTGGCCGCAAACCCATTATGTTTGGTTTTTGTCGTGACGCCGGGCTCAAATGTTGGGCAGTATTATTTGGTGTTGATTTAATAGATTAGACATCCCGCACACAACCACCACATTTCAAATACATTTGAGGCAATGGATATTACATGTACTAAATGCCAATCTTTTCCAGTAACATATTTTATTCACAGAAAAATTTATTTGAAAATCTATAAAATTCTTACTAAATATGTTTTATTTAAATAATCAAAAAGGGCTTGCATGCTTCTGTGGTAATTTTCTGATCTTTCCTGTAATAAAGTTTAATTTTTAATATACTTATTATTATCGCTTACCGCAAGGGACTGCGTTTTTAACATGCAAGTTTGTGATTTTGATACAATTTGGAAAATTTTGTCATGTTAGAGTTGCATTTCAAAAATTATTTTTCATTTTTTTATTTCAGCCACACTTTATCCTTTCATATCGTGGCAACTTCCTTTAAAAAGCCACTTCAAAAAAAAATGTTGCTCACAAGGATTTTTAACCTCGGGCCTCTCACACCCTAAACGAGCGCGCTACCTCCGCACCACAGTGAAGTAATACGTATGTACGTGAATAAAAACAAATATATTGTAAATTCTTTAAAATTGAGAATTTTTCGTTTCGAATTTTGTAATCCTTAATTTTTTCAGGGTAATTTTGTTCAACGATAAACCTGTTGTTAAACACTGATGAAAATAAATTTAGCGAAAATCTTTCTCGCCAAAACAGTCCGACATGTATATATTCCATTACTTGAAAAGTCCAGATTATTTGTGTGTGCTACGCTCTGGAGTATTCGGTAATCGGAACATAGCTAAAAATAGCATTTTTTCATGGATTAAGTTTTAACCGGAAAATAGTGGGAACATTTTTCCATTGGGTAAAAAAGATATTCATTTCCGCGGGAAATTTGTGATTGTAAAACCTGCATAAATTTCTATTGAACTAAATGTAAAAACTTTTAATGCACCTGTAAATTCGTTCAAATGCCTTACATTAAAAAATTATTATTTCTTTAAATTGCTGGTTTTTTTAAGCAGTTTTGAAGTGAGAATACTTTTGCGTTGCTTAGGTCTGTGAGGAAATTTTTTGTGTTAGACCGTGGATTTGTTAGCTATGGTATTTACTGAATGCTTGCGATCAGAAAATACAAAAAACATAACAATAATGTATAGGAATCTGCTTTTTCCTTAAAATTACGGGTCAAGTAAAGTTGTGTCTGTCTTTTTAAAAGAAAACTTCCCATATATTTATAACCCCCGCACAACAAAGTTGTAAGGGGGTATAACTGGAAATCAGCTTGTCCGGTCGGTCCGGCCGTCCGTCCGGCCGTCCGTAACCGTCCGCGGCCCGTCGGTTTTTTCTTGTCCGCGCCCAATAAACTTAAGATTACTTTGACCCTTAGTCTTCATATTTGGCATGGAGGTTTAGTCCATGATAGTAGATACCCCTATTGAGATTTTGAGGGTCATAGGTCAAAGGTCAAGGTCACAGGGGCCTTGACTTCAAAAAGCTTGTCCGCCCAATAACTTAAGATTCCTTTGACCCTTAGTCTTCATATTTGGCATGGAGGTTAGTCATTGATTAGTAGAATGACGCCCCTAATTGATTTTGAGGTCACTTTTAGGTCAAAGGTCATAGGTTCACAGGGGCCTTTGACTTCAAAAAGCTTTGTCGCCCAATTTAACTTAAGAATTCCTTTGACCCTTGTCCTTCAATATTTGGCATGGAAAGGTTTAGTTCCATGATTAAGTAGATGACCCTTAAATTGATTTTGAAGTCACTAAAGGTCAAAGGTCAAGGTCACCAGGAGGCCTTGACTTTCAAAAAGCTTGGTTTCCGCCCCAATAACTTAAGATTCCCTTTGACCCTTACTTCATATTTGGCCATGGAGGTTAGTCAGGTGGATTAGTAGATAAGTAAGACCCTTATGACATACCCCTATTGATTTTGGGAGGTCACTAGGTCAAAGTCAAGGTCACAGGGGCCTTGACTTCAAAAAGGCTTGTCCGCCCAAATAACTTAAGAAATTCCTTTGACCCTTAGTCCTTTAAATATTTGGCTCATGGAGTTTTAGTCATGATTAAGTAGAATGACCCCTATTTGAATTTTGAGGTTTCACTAGGTTAAAGGGTCAAGGTCACAGGGGCCTTGACTTCAAAAAAGCCTTGTCCGCCCAATAACTTAAGATTCCTTTGACCTTAGTCTTCATAATTTTGGCATTTGGAGGTTAAGTCATGATTAGATAGAATGACCCCTATTGAATTTTTGAGGTCACTAGGTCAAAGGTTAAGGTCACAGGGGCCTTGACTTCAAAAAGCTTGTCCGCCCAATAACTTAAGATTCCTTTGACCCTTAGTCTTCAATGATTTGGCATGGAGGTTAGTCCATGATTAGTAAGATTGAACCCCTATTGATTTTGAGGTCACCTAGGTCAAAAAGGTCAAGGTCACAGGGGCCTTGACTTCAAAAAGCTTGTCCGCCCAATAACTTAAGATTCCTTTGACCCTTAGTCTTCAATATTTGGCATGGAGGTTAGTTATGATTAGTAAGATGACCCTATTGATTTTTGAGGTTCAACTAGGTCAAAAGTCAAAAGGTCAACAGGGGCCTTGACTTCAAAAAGCTTGTCCGCCCCCAATAACTTTTAAGATTCCTTTGACCCCCTTAGTCTTCATATTTTGCAAAATTTGGAGGTTAGTCATGATTTAAGTAGATACCCCTATTGAATTTTGAGGTCACTTAGGGTCAAAGGTCAAGGTCACAGGGGCCTTGAACTTCAAAAAGCTTTGTCCGCGCCAATAAACTTAAGATTCCTTTTGAGAGACCCTTTAGTCCTTCATAAATTTGGGCATAAAGGGAGGTTAGTCATGATTAGTAGACATGACCCCTATTGATTTTGAGGGTCACTTAGGTCAAAGGCAAGGTACACAAGGGGCTTGACTTCAAAAAAAAGCTTGTCCGCCCGAATGAACTTAAGATTCCTTTGAAACCCTTAGTCTTCATATTTTTTGGCATGGGAGGTTATGTTCAATTGATTAGAAGATGGACCCCTATTGGATTTTGAGGTTCACTGGAGGTCAAAGGGTCAAGGTCAACAGGGGCCTTGATTTCAAAAAAAGCTCTTGTCCGCCCAATAACCGTTTAAGATTCCCTTTGGACCTACAGTTCGTCAATATTTGGCATGGAGGTTTAGTCATGATTAGTAGAATGAACCCCTATTGATTTTGAGGTCACTAGGTTTCAAAGGTCAAGGTCACAGGGGCCTTTGACTTCAAAAAGGCTTGTTTCCGCCCAATAACTTAAGATTCCTTTGACCCCCCTTAGGCCCTTCAATAATTTGGCATGGAGGTTAGTCATGATTTAGAAGATGAGCCCCCTATTTTGATTTTGAGGTACACTAGGTCCCAAAAGGTCAAGGTCACAGGGGGCCTTTGAACTTCAAAAAGCTTGTCCGCCCAATAACTTAAAGATTCTTTGACCTACAGTCGTCATAATTTTTTGGCATGGAGGTTAGTCATGATTAGTAGATGAGAACCCTATTGATTTTGAGGTCACCAGGTCAAAGGTCAAGGTCACAGGGACGTTTGAATTTCAAAAAAAACTTTGTTTCTGCCCAATAACATTAGATTCCTTTTTTGACCCACAGTCTTCATATTTGGCATGGATGTTGATCATGATTAGTAGATGACCGCTTTTGATTTTTGAGGTCACTGTGATCAAAGGTCAAGGTCATAGGGACTTTGACTTCAAAAAGTTTGTCTACCCATTAACTTAAGATTCCTTTGACCGACAGTCTTCATATTTGTAATGGGATGTTGATCATGACTATACAGGTGACCCTATTGATGTTTGAGGTCACGGGTATGCTCAAAGGTCAAGGTCACAGGGACCTTGAACAAAAAAAAAAAAAGCTTTTCTTCTCAAATTGCTAAAGAATGTCCTGTCCGCAAATGTATTGATTTTGACATTTTCACATTTTGAAGCAAGTAGAATACATAACTTAGCAATGCACTGTCTTAGTAACCAGCAGATTTGGCAGGGAGGTTGTTCTTTGAGCTCTAAAAATGGCCACTGTTGATTCTGACAAAAAGTGGTATGCGGGGGATTCAAAGCCATGATAGTGGCAGTTCTAGTTTTTTTTGTAATAACACTATACGTTTACGAATGTAAATTCATACTGCCACTTACAGTGTAAAGGATTGAAAGCTACAAATATTTGTATGAAGCCAAAAATTATATTTATTTTATTCTACAGAAAAAAATCAAAGTTTGTACTGTAAGCAACTACTAAGTCGTGGCCACGAGTTACTAGATCGTTTAAGTCGTGGGAACGAGAATAACTGTGTCGTGCAGACGAAATAATTAAATCAATTAACACCATGATTTTCTAAACTTAGAAATTTCTGTTTTAAAGATTTACGTGCAACAATTAAATTTTTTGAAAATACTGAAGTGTTTTCACTTTGAACCTTGATACATGTCCTTAAAGGATCATTCAGAACCATTAAACCATACATTAATTTTTTGGCATAGTTATAGCCCTTTGTTGGAATAATTCTAATTGATAGAATTGGTCATTTTTGTACTTTTACAACGGCCTGTTAACATTTGAAGGGACTTAGTCCATGGTTTATTTTTATTGGGTAGGGGGGGATTCTTTGCCCATGGACAGTAGATATCCTATGAGGATGTTTTGAGGTCAACGGGTCTAATAATTTTTAGGGCAAATTTTGGTCAGAAAATCAGGGTCACAATGACGGCTAAATTCTTTGACCACATCAATAACTTGTATGAATGTAACGGTACTTTTTACGGACAGGAGAAGTAGGGGCATCCTTGTTAGGAAAATTCATATAAATAGTGTAATTTGATTGGTTATTAAAATATCTCGTTCGCACGAACTTAACTTTCTCGGTGCCACCGCTAAACTTTCTCGTGGCCACGACATAGTAAACTTGTTCCAACGACTTATTCCTCTCGTGGGGCCACGACTTAGTCATCTCGTTCCCACGACTTACTTATCTTGGGCCACGACTAAGTAACTCGTGGCCACAATATAGTATCTCGTTCCCACGACTTAACTATCTCGTGATCACGACTTAGTAACCCTGGTGGGCCACAGACATATGTATCTGCGTGCGCATGAGATAAATAAAAATACACACATGTCACCTTTGTGCGGCACCCGTAAGTTTGAGGCATAGTATATCTTAAAATTCAATTTTCACTATTGCTCATACACTATCACACACGCCCATAGGAACTCGAGAAAACGGGACCGCAGATTGCGGCGTATATTTTCGATCGTGTGTAACGGTTTTTTTTAAAAACGTTTTCTGCTAACATCTAAATATATTTTTAGTATTATCCGAGTGTATGGACTCAAAAAATTATAATTATCAATTGAACCCAATCTGTCTCTCTTTTAAAAAAACTGTCAAAATTTTTACGGTATTATAAAAAAGACGAACAAGGAGTGACATCCGCCATTTGCCGCAACAGTTTTTTGGCATGAGTTTTTCCCCGCTTTGGCTACAATTGATTACTATTTTTTCAGGGAATTTTGTTTCCCGTTATCTTTGTCAACTATCAGGTATCGAACCGGATATAACGTTAACGGTTTAATTGTTTAGCACGGGTGTTGACATGTATAGGCGGCATTATAACGGCGTATTCGTTGGTATTGATTTGTTTTTAAAATGGAGAAAACAGACAAACTTTAGTAATATGGTCCAACTGATTTTGCCTAACTGAAAAAAAGAATATTAAAAACATGATCAAAGATAAATATTTTAGGCCTCATCTCGTATTCATTACTAGAAAAATTAAAAACAAAAATCAAGCATATCAAGGGGGATAACTTGACGGCCGAACGTTGCCCGGCAAAAAATGCGGATGTCAACTCCTTTTTCTTTTTTTCAATATACCGTAAATTTTGACTGATTTTTAAAAATTAGCAAGATTATATTAAACTTGGAGATTAGATAATTAAAGATCCACAGCCCGCTCTTCAAATAATATGAAAAGATATGAAAAGGTCGGACAAACTATATTAAAAGCCGGTTAACGGATTCGGATTTATGCGGCCGCAATACTGCGGTCCTGTTCCCAAGTTACTATGACACAACGCCCAAAAAAAATGAAACAAATTTATAAAATGTGGAGTTTGCACTTGTAGATGAGTTATTAAGAAATCTATAAACAATTTTTTTTCACATGCTGGCGGAATCTTTCACAAACATGCCCTTTCGTCTGTTCCGCATTAGGTGTTCTCGGTTGTTTTTCCCAAGTAAATTTTCCCCCTTTACCATGTCATCTCACAAAAAGCTGTTCTGGTATACGCCCCCGTATGGGGACGAACTTTTTTTTTACCCCGGCCAATCGTCATCCAAAAATACATGACCATTTAACGCAC